>NW_027496148.1:0-207529 GCF_021521415.1 Bidens hawaiensis
CCCAAACTTCATCTATGTCTGACCTGCGTGAAGGTTTTCCTCATCTTCCCCTTAGAAATTTTTACTGTTTTTTGTGTTTATGCGGGTTGTGCCGCTTTCCACACGCAACGACTTACTTCCTCCCTCACTTATTTATGCGGTGAATACCGGCATATCAGTGTGGTCAGTTCATAAGTATAAAGGTAAGGCTATCAACATCAATGTGATAATGAGAATCATTTCCATTAGAAGTGGCTCTAGGCCTGTTCGTTACAAGTTTGGAATTGATCTACATGTAGCATCTGCGTAATTGAGCTCCATTCCATGTTCTTGGGATGGGGGTGCCATCGAGCCTTTCGAGCCGGTATGCGCCCTTTCCCAGAACTTCTTTAATAATGTATGGCCCTTCCCAGATCGGGGCCAGCTTTCCTAGGCGCTCCTGGTTTGAAGCCTCGTTGTTACGCAGTATGTAGTCTCCGACATTGAAGTTGCAGAGTTTCACCCGCGTGTTGTAGTACTTTTGCATTTGTCGCTTGTAGTTCTCTTCACGCGCTGCGGCTAAGTCTCTGCGCTCTTCGGTTAGCATAAGGTCTAACCGTCTTTCCGCATCATTGTCTTCTGGTTGAGTTATGACTCTTGGTGAGTGTAGACCAATCTCGATTGGAACCATGGCTTCAGTGCCATAGGTGAGGCTGAACGGGGTTTCGCCCGTGCTTGCGTTTTTCAGCGTTCTGTTTGCCCAAAGGACATGTGGAACTTCGTCCACCCAGCCGGATCTATGCTCCAAGAGTCTTTTCTTTATGCCGTCGACGATGCTCTTGTTTGCTCTTTCCACCTCACCATTACCCTGCGGGTGTGCCACTGAGGCAAATGTGTGGGTGATTTGAAGCTCTTTCAGCCACTTTTGTAGCTTCTGGTCAGCAAAGTTGGTGCCGTTATCGCTCACCAAATTCTGTGGAAGTCCAAAACGACAAATAATAAATTCCCAAATAAATTTTTTGATATGTTTTGCGGTTGTTTGGGCTAGGGGTTTTGCTTCTATCCACTTAGTGAAGTAGTCGATGGCTACCACTAGGAACTGAACGTTCCCTGCTGCTGTGGGAAATGGGCCCGTCACATCGATGGCCCACTTCTGGAATGGCCATGAAGAAGTGACTGGAACAAGTTCGTTCTTCAGGCGATGCGTGTTGGGTGCGTAGAGCTGGCAGGACCTACATTTTCTGATGTAGGCCAGCGCATCCGTGTGCATCCCCGGCCAAAAGTATCCCGCGTTGTTTAGCTTAGCTACAACTTCGCGTGGACCTGCGTGTATCCCACAGATGCCTTCGTGTACTTCCCTTAGGAGGTAGTCGGCATCTTGGTCGTCAACGCATCTGAGGAGTGGGCCAAGAAAATTACGCCTGTAAAGTATGTCATCAACGAGTTGATAGTTTAGTGATTTACAGCATATCTTTCTTGCATGTGTCTTTGACTCTGGTAGTACACCCGTTGCAAGGTAATTTATGATTGGCGTCATCCATGTTTCCGTACCGGTTTGGATGACACAAATTTCCTTGTGCGGGACTGATGGTGCTCCAAGGAGTTCAACGCGGATGTCCTTTCCCAAGTGGGTGAAGGCTAACGATGCAAGCTTGCTTAACGCATCCGCAGATTTGTTTTCGCTTCGCTTGATGTGCACAACTTTACAATCGTTGAAATCGCGCATAAGGGTTTTTGCTTGTGCGAGGTACAGGACCATTGTGTCGTTCACGGCTGTGTACGTCCCGTTTATCTGGTTGGCTACTAGCATGGAATCCACGTGGGCTTCCAAGTTTTTCACCCCCATCTTACGCGCAATTCTTAATCCGGCCAAGAATGCTTCGTACTCCGCTTCGTTATTCGTACTTGGGAAATCCAGCCGAATAGCGTAAGTGTATTCTTGGCCTGATGGGTTAGTTAGTTTCAACCCTGAGCCTGAACCTTCGTTGTTGGCTGCTCCATCAGTATAGAGTCGCTAGACATCGTTAATGTCTTGTGCTGGAGAGGGTTGAGCCTCTTCCTGGCACTCTTTTTCCCGCGAAGCAAGGACTTCTGCAATAAAGTCGGCCAAGACCTGGCCTTTTATGGCTGGTCTTGGCTTGTACTTTATCGCGTATTCTCCCAACTCAATTGCCTATTTGGCTAGGCGCCCTGACAACTCGGGTTTGCCTAGAACGTTTGCAAGTTTGAAGTTGGTGAGAATGGTGATTGGGTGGCCTTGGAAATATCGTCTTAGCCTGCGTGAAGCCTGTACAAGCGCTAAGACTAATTTTTCCAGGGTGGAGTACCGGGTTTCCACGTCTGTTAAGACGCGGCTTACATAGTAGACGGGCATCTGGATGCCTTTTTGTTCTAGTAAGACTGCCCCGGTTGCTCTGTCTGTGGCGGAGAGGTAGAGAATTAATTCCTCCCCCACTTCTGGTGCTGTGAGCGTTGGGAGTTCGATCAAGCGTGACCGAATCTCTTGAAAAGCTGCTTCCGCTTCTGGTGTCCAGCGGAAGTGCGTTTTCTTCAAGCAATTTCTCAATGTTGACACGAATGGGCACGACCTATCCGCATGGTTTGCCAAAAAGCGGTTAAGTGCGACTAGTCGTCCATTCAGTGTCTGAGCCTGTTTGATGGTAGCAGGTGATTCCATTTTCATAATGGCTTCCACCTTTTCAGGGTTCGCTCTGAAGCCATCTTTGGTAACGATGACTCATAAGAACTTCCCTTCTTCCATCCCAAAGGAACACTTGCTCGGTTTGAGCTTCATGTTTATCTTTCTGAGCGTGTTGAAAGTTTCTTCGATGTCTTTCAACATCGCCTCTGGCTCGAGGCTTTTGATGACCAAGTCATCCATGTAAACTTCCAAGTTCCTCCCGATTTGGGCATGAAACTCTTTGTCCATCAGGCGTTAGTATGTGGATCCGGCATTCTTTAGTCCGAATGGCATCAATTGGTAACAAAATGTGCCATCGGGCGTCCGAAATGCGGTTTTATCCTGATCTTCAACAGCCATGTGGATTTGATGGTACCCTTTATACGCATCAAGGAAACATTTAAGGCGAAACGGTGCTAATGAATCTACCTTAAGGTCAATTTCGGGTAACGGGTAACAATCCTTGGGGCATGCTTTGTTTAGGTCTTTAAAATCTATGCACATGCGCCATTGTTTGTTGGATTTCTGTACCATGACGGGATTTGCAACCCATGTTTGATATTTACTAACGCGTACGATGCCTGCGTCAAGGAGTTCCTTGACTTGGGTTCTACACGCGTTAGCCTGCTCAGCACCCATTACGCGACGCTTTTGTATGACCGGTGTAAACGCCGGGTCACACTTGAGCTTATGCTCAGCCTTACTTCGAGGTACACCAGTCATGTCAGCTGGTGTCCACGCGAAGATGTCGGCATTTTTTTTGCAACACACGTTTGAGTAAGGTGCGTGTGGGATTAGTGATCGTTGGGCCAATGGTAACAGCCTGGTCAGGGTATTTGCCATTGAAGGCCCATTCTTCTGGCTCAGAGATGGTTGGTTTAGCCATTTTTGGTTTGGGTTTAGATGAGACGGATGCGATGCATACCTGGGGAATGCCCGTGATCATCGCGACGCCCTCAGCTGTTGTCCATCCCATCATACCATGGACCGAAGACACCACGACATTAAATCTTGCCATCCAGTCTCTCCCAAGAGAATGTCGTATGTGTGGTGTGGCTTCCCCATTACAACGAAGTCCACGTCTTCTGTGCGGGAGTACTTCCCGTCCGTGAGAGTGACGGGGAAAGATAAGATTCCCAAGGGGGTGTTTGTGCTGCCGTCGAACCCTTCCATCGAGGCGTAAACTGTTTCTAGGCGTTCCTTGTCTTCGTCGTCTAGCTTGTCGAAGAACTGCCTATACATGACCGTTGAGGAAGCGCCATTATCAGCAAGGGTGCGGGAGGTGATGTAGTGCCCTAGCTGGCTTTTGATGACTATGGGGCCTTCTTTGTTGGGCCCCCCTGGCACACGCGGGAAGCGCACTTCTGCTTCCTTCCACGCACTTGGCTCTGTTGTTCGTCGTTTTCTTCCGCTGATGTTGCCGTGAACCATGTTAATGCTGATGTCGACGGGCTTCCTTCCATTGCCCTTGTATCGATTGTCTTTCCTCCCTCCGTTCTTGATTGACGCCACGAGGTGTGTGAGTTTCCCATCCTTGACGAATGTTTCGACGACATCCTTCAAGGATGTGCATTCCTCAGTGGTGTGGCCTTTTGTCCCGTGGAAGTCACAGGATTTGCTCTGATCAGCGTTTTGACGCTGTCGGATTATTGGAGCCTTTGGCCATGGGAGCCTCTCGGTGGCAAATATCTCGGTGACGCTTTTGGTGAGTGGCGTCCATCTGGGATTCCGGTTCGACGAGTGCATGTTGTCCCTTCCGCCTAAGAGAGGGCGAGAGCTGGATGAGGTGTCAAAGTTTATCCTTGACTGCCAAATACCAAGCTTCCTCTTTTTATTTTTTCGGGCGGTACGGACGTTATTTTCTCTTGTTCTCTGCGTGTAGAGGTTTGTGCTCTGGGGAAGATTTCTACCCAGTTGCTTCTCAGTTTCGGCAAAGCGTTTAGCTGCCGTCATGATGGCATCCCACGTGGATGGCATGCCATCTTTACCTGTCAACGTGCGGATGAGCTCTGGGTACTCAGCGCCCTGGATGAAAGCGGCGCGAACAAGATCTTCGCTTATAGTGCCCAGACTTAGCTTCTTTGAGTTGAAGCGAGTGATGAAGTCTAGCAAAGATTCGTCTTCCTCTCGGATGCAGTTGAGAATCGTCCATTGCTCTTCAGTATATTTTCTTTGTTGACTGAAGTGCTGGCTGAACTTGTGCTGGAAGTCTGCCCAATCATAGATGTGGTGGACCGGTAGACGATCAAACCACGCTCTGGCTGCCCCGACGAGCGTCATCTGGAACATGTAACACCATGTGGGTTCCGTCCAATTACTGACGGTTGCCCCCGCTATAAATCTGTTCAAGTGGTCGTCCGGGTCAGATATGCCATCATAAGTGCCTATGTTGGACATCTGTTTGGCACTCTTTGGAGCGATCGCTTCCGCAATGTCCCTTGCAAATTTGGACGTTCCCGCATTCGCAACAGTTGGTCTGAAAGTTTTGGAGAAGTCACGTGGGTTTCCCCCCGTGTTCTTTGGTTTGAAGGTTTCCTCGAAATTTCTTCTCGAGTGGAAGTCTGCTTCTCTAAGCTTCCCTTTCGCCTTATGACGAGGGTTTGCGTCACCGTCAGATTCTTCCCAATCTTCATCATCCACATACTCGCAATCATTGCTCATGTTGAGTTGTTGTCGAGTGCTTCCGAATTCGTCATTGGCCTGTTGGAGTGAACGTAAACGTTCGTCCAACTCGGCTTGGAATTCTTTCTAACGTGCTTCCGCCCAAGCTTTAACTTGTTCTGGTGTTTGTCGCGGAAGTCTCGTCTGTTGTTTCCCCAACAGGGTATCAATGAATCCCAGGAGGGGATTGTTTACTACACTTGCCCCGGCTTGGGTAACCGGGGTAGTGTTCGTAACAATCGTGTATTCACCGGTGTTCCCCCCAGTAGCTGGGGTTGTGGTTACCGGAGTTTCTTGGTTACTCGGTGGTTTTGGCATCGGAGTGACCTTAACCATCTTTCCAGAAGTTTGAAAAAACTGAGAAAAAGAAGAGTAAGTTCTAGCTTAATGCACGGATGGCGCCAATGAAGAAACACTAAATGACCCCGGCAGATTAAGGATAATCTTAGGGTTAAGTAGATGTTTCCCACGAGGGTTAGGTCCGGCAAAGATGGTTATTCTTCTCAACCTGCAAAACAGACACCGTAAGCTCGTCACTGAGAAGGGGGGGTTCCTCCTTGTGACCACCCTCCGGCGTGAGAATCAGACTAGGTTGCTCTGAATATAAGTGTATATAGAGAGAAATAGCCAGAGAGAAGATGATGATACCGTTCCAAGGTGTTGGAGTATTTATAGCCGAAGGTAGGTTTCCAAGCAGGTACGGCCAACTGTATAATATTCCTTTTCCACCAACTACGGGCTACGTTCGTGCCACGATGGGAGTTGGTGGGTAGGCAGCGGCTGATAGTGACATTTTGTACTGAAGCGTGCTCCTCCTCGTACTATTGTCAGTGAGCTGTCACCCTGTGATTGGTTCATGGGCTGCTTTTGTCAGATCTTGTCTATTTGTCCATACCTTGGTAGGTATAGTACAAAAGATCTTCTGGAAGCGTACGGACTGGCTCTTTTGGGCGGGAATATTCTCGCCCTGCTCATTCCTTCTTCAGGTGACATTGCTGAAGTATAAGAGTTAGTGCCTTATGAGTATAGCCTTACTGTTAGTGCGGGTAGCCTTCCTTCTTGACTTGTACCCACAGCTACGGGGACAGGCAGAGTACTGTACCAAGGGAGGCTTTCCTACGGGAACAGCTGGCTTACTGCGTGTAAGGTCTTCATCTCTCTGAGCATGGTGGGTCCTGCGGATCCAGTTGGTCTTTGCGCAGACGTACCTCTTCAAGGTGAGTCTTGCGGGTCCAACTGGGCTTTGCGGGGACCTACCTCTTCAACCGACTAGTCTAACCTAGTTGTACGTAGCCCTTAAGCACCTCCAAGTTATCTTCAGTTCCGGAGAAAACTCACTCGCCCGAAGGCCCACTGGTGGTAATTAAAACTCGGACGCTCTCAGGATCAAACTGGAGATCACAATGATCTCCAGTCTTCCTTCATTGAGCCACCATTGTCCTCCCAAAATGTTGTGAGGATGGAACTTGGGTCTTAATTAAGAAACTCATATTTCCGATCCTCATATTTCCGACCACTACATCGTATTGAAAAGGACTCAACAATTTTGTTATGATTTGTGTCTTAATGGGCAAACCCCTTTTTTCCATACAAGTACTAAGAAAAAAATTACCAGACTAAAAAATTACAATATTTACCGAGGTTTGAACCCGTTTGTCGTTCTAATATTTTCGTGTAGTTGAAATATGTTTAGAAGGAGAATATGATGTAAAATTGAAGGGTATAAGAGGTTAGAATAAAATTGGTGTGAAAATGATAAGATTATTGTGATATTTATAGATATTTTTGTAACAGTAATATAGCATTTGACATAATTAAAGGAACTCTGGTAATACACACCTCTCTCCTTCGTCCTAAACCTTTTGTACCACATGAGTGGAAAGTGTTTCTGTTGTACGACGACACCACGTCACTATCTCGCTTGCATCCCTAACGAACTCCTAACTCCTTCTACCTAAATAGATCGGAACTCTTTTTTTATTATTTATTATAATTGTCAAATTGTTTTATAACCGTGATAAAGAAAAACTTGAAAATCTAATATTTTTATTAAAACTTGAACTCATAATCTAACAAAAGTATGTGCAATTATATCTCTAGTTAGGATGATAATCACACCACAACACTCCTAGATCCGTATTTGATTACAATGTATGATCCATACATGCTCTCTCTTTTATTTCAACTAGAGTGGCAAGATTACAAGTTTTGTCTTATTCATATACTTTGCATTTACAAAACACACTTTTGTTTGTTAATCTCCAACCAGTAAGGCTTTATAGCTTAAATTTATCATATTTGTAAGGCTTTATAGTGATTTTTCAGCTCATTAAGTGCTGAAATGAACTTAAAAATCGCTTAAACGAGCTGTTAGGTGCTGAAACGAACTTAAAAATCGCTTAAACGAGCTGTTAAGTGCTGAAACAAACTTAAAAATCACTTAAACGAGCTGTTAGGTGCTGAAACGAACTTAAAAATCGCTTAAACGAGCTGTTACGTGCTGAAACAACTTAAAAATCGCTTAAACGAGCTGTTAAGTGCTGAAACGAACTGAAAAATCGCTTAAACGAGCTGTTAAGTGCTGAAACGAACTGAAAAATCGCTTAAACGAGCTGTTAAGTGCTGAAGCGAACTGAAAAATCGCTTAAACGATCTGTTAAGTGCTGAAACGAACTTAAAAATCGCTTAAACGAGCTGTTAGGTGCTGAAACGAACTGAAAAAATCGCTTAAACGAGCTTTTTCTGTTAAAACGAGTTGTAACGTATTAAAAACGCGCTGATTCGTTGGTTCAAAAAAAATAAAACTAACCCAAAACCCGTTTTGACCTGTTCCGACCTTGACCCGTTCTAACCCGAACCTCAATTTTCCGAACTTTTTTTTGCAAATTTTCGGAATTTTAAAATTATATTTCGCATTTTTACTAATTTTCCCAACCTTTAAAAGTTATTATGCAAAGTAAAAACATTGAAAATTAAAAAAAAACCTAGATTACCTGCTATTCAGGTAAAATATCTAGGATTGGAACAAAAATGAAAGTTCAGTGACCTGATTGGAACAAAAGTTTGTATCAGTGACCTGATTGGAACAACTTGCAAAGTTGGTTACTATTCTATGAAGTAATCCCTATAATTTATACTAGCGCTAGTTGAAATGTGAACCCCACCCATATATAAAAGTAAATAGCGGTTTTAGTCATATAGTTTCAAATTTACAATTTTCGTCTCTGTGGTTTTATATCACTTGCAATTAAACTCGATTACACTAACCCCGTTAAACCTTGTCGTTAAACCCATCAGCATGCGCCTCACGTGAAGAGCAGTTTTGTCTTATTTTCTCCCAAATAATCCACAATTCTAATTCGCAAGCCCCTCACTTGAGGGTTTGGATGTATTTGAAAAATAAAAGGGCAAAGCTGCCCCTAACGTGAGGGTCACACTAATGGGTTTAACGCCCAGATTTAACGGGGTTAGTGAGGTCGGGTTTAATTGCAAGTGAAATGAAACCACATGAACGGAAATCATATTTGAAACTATTGAACTAAAACCACATATTTAAAAAAACCACATGAACAAAAACCGCAATATACTCCATATAGAAAAGCAAAATAAAACTTGTTGGAGAAAATTTTCAAATAAAAATATATAGGGTGTTTATAATTCAGTGAAAGCATCCAAATTAAAATAAATCGACCGATTTAGTTGATTTGGGATTTATATAGTTTAGTATAGAGTTGTCAAACGTGTTGGGTTGGTATGTTGGTGGGTAAACGGGTTGCGGGTTAGTGGGTTGGCGGGTTGAAATGTGCAACCCGAACCCCGACCCATATTATTATCCGTGTCAAAGATGTCAACCCTAACCCGCACACACATAAATTCGGGTCGACCTGAAACAACCCGTTTAACCCATATTTTTTAAAAAAGTTAACTTATTTAGTCAGACATACAAATTATAATAAAATCAAAACCATATATTACAAAATTCAAATGAAATTTAAGCATGTGTTGATTTAGATATAGATGGATTTGATGGTATATTCATGCATATTGGTGATGGACAAAAGAAATGCATCTTGGGTAATAAAATTCTGGTTGAGAATTTAAAAGTGTCGTTAACGAAAAATAGAATTTAAAAGGAGACCTAAAAAGGCAATATGGGGAATGAAAAATAATTAAATTCTCCAACACATTTTAAAACTAAAGGGAATATAAAATTAATTTTAAAATATCTAAAACTAAACAGGTTAACGGGTCAGCCCGTTTTTATAAAAGTCAACCCGAACCTGACCGTTTTTAAACGGGTCGTGTTAGTCGACCTAAAACCTGTTTTTTTTCGTGTCGGGTTCGGGTCGTGTTTCGAGTCGTGTCAAGAATTGACACCCCTAGTTTAGTATGATTTACAGTTTAGCATGTGATTTACGGTTTAAACTATATTTTATGTTCGGCTTACAGTTTATGTCTTGGAACAGGAACCAGTACAAACCCAATCAAACAAGTTTAACTTGTCTTATATGCATCGTAACCTATTTAATATGAAATTAGGGTTGAGTTTATTCTACAGAGGTAATAAAAATGAGAAGGATATGAAACTATAATTTATTGTCATATGTCAAGTGTGAATCAAAGGATGAAATACATAAAAAGAAACACATATTTTCTCAAGTCAAATGTCAATTCTCCCATCATTTTAAAATGTTTATAACATTTTCGTTCGCCATTTAAAAAAAAGTTTATCATAGTAACAAAGGCTTTGCTTATCTTTAATATGAATATGACTTTGTTTTAGAAGAATTAAAATAAATTATGTCATTGTGTTTGTCTGTCATGCAATTGTGTCTTATGTTCTTCATTTTGTCTTTGTATTTATCATTGTATCTTTATGTTTATCATTGTGTTCTTTTTTTCAAAAGTGGTGAAATCTGAAAATTGTAATAGTGAAATAACATCATTGTATAATTCTAGTATATAAATATAATGATAAAATAACAACTATATCTAATACATACATACAAGTATAAAACATAATGATTAATGTATATTACACATTACCATAAAACATAAAAAACAATGGTGAATACATATTACACAACGATAATTACATAATATATAATGACCTGAACATAATACACAATGACTAAACAATACGATGAGTAGAAAGACACAATATCAAACACGAGACAAAATGATGAGCATAAAGAAACAATAACAAACAAAAGACACAATGGCGTACGTTTTGTTTTAAATTTTATCTTTAAAATTTGTAACGATTAAAAAACACAATGACCATAATTTATAACACAATGTAGAAAACTCAATTAAAAAAACACAATGACAAATCAATAACACAATGCATAAAAACCCACTAATATATATATTTTTATTTTTATACATTAATATGGTACTCATATTAAAGATAAAAAACCGCTTGTTATTATGGTGATTTTTTTTAATAATTTGTCGTATGAAAAAGTTATGAACGTTTTAAAATTATTGAGGAAGTGACATGTGCATTGCATGTGAAGAGAAAAAGTCATATATGTTATTTTTATGATTTTTTATTCTCAAATTAATCACAACCATTCAAATCAAAGATCAATGGACTAGATTATTTCACACGCTATTCATTTTTTGTTTATTTATATTTTAACCTAAAAATTATGTGTCACATTTTCACTTACAACCTCATCAATTTAAAATAATAATAATAATAATAATAATAATAATAATAATAATGCAAACTAAAAATCTTAACCAAAATGTTGGGTCAAACAGAAACTGGTATGGTTTCCCTTTTCTTATAACTGTTGTCACCATCGTAGCCGACTGAATCGTTCCATAACTAGCCGTAGAGATGTCTATTAGCCAATTAAGGAATTGAAGTTGAAAGGTGGACAGAACTGGTTATGGCTTATATGGGCATATTCATGGCCATTACAGATGGTTAAATAGCCCGCAAAATCGTATGTCCTAGAAAAGAATTTAGAGATTAGGGAGAGATTATGGGTTGCGAACATAGCAGACAAGCTAAGAGAATGGAGATTGAGATGGTTTGGACATGTGAAGAGAAGACAGACGACAAACCATGTTAGATCTGTAGAAAGCATTACTATAGAGGGGAGGAGGGGTAGAGGACGACCGAAATTGATTTGGGACGAGAGGATTAGTCATGATTTGATAGACCTAAACCTCTCCGAGGACATGGTTGAGGATAAGAATTCTTGGAGAAGTAGAATTAAAGTTAAGGATTACCAGAATGGTATTTTCTTCACATATATATATTATTATTATTATATTACTGTTGAACTTTGATATTCTTTGTATTGCTTTATACATATGTACTTTAGAGCTGAGTGTCTCTCAGTAAGCCACCTCTTTATCCTTTGGATAGAGGTACGGTGTGCCTACATCCCACCCTCCCCAGACCCTACTTATAGCTTTGCTGTTGGTGGGACTTCACTGGGTATGATTGATTGATAGAAAAGAATTTAGAGAAACTAAATTAAAACATACAATAATTTTTGCTTCATCTTAATTGGGTTATTAAGTACTCACATAACATTATGAATAGAATAACGACCAACTAATGGTATTAATAAGTAACAAATTATATCAAAGCAAAGATAGGCAGAAATATAGTACGTTCTCCCTATAGATAAGAGCATTTTCGGACAGGTAGATAATGTGACAAACCAGGTTATATACAGATTTTGAATTGGCCAAAAGTTATTTTAATTAATCTGATTGTCAACTAGGCTAATTATACTAAGAATGCTTTAAAATGTTGCGATGGAAACTTACTAATTAATATGGCAATTAAAATCAAACTTGGGTGAAAATCGAAAGAGACGGATCAAACGTATAAAGTTGAGCCTTGACCAAATAGTGATTGTTACAAACCAAACAGAAGAACTCAACCCGAAAGGAAAGACTAGTCTGATGGGTGAGGGAACCCATTTGGTCTATAAACCTTGCATCAATTACTCATACAACCGATGTGCGACAAGTCACATACCTTCCAATAGTTTAGCCCATAAAAGTGATCAAACCCAAATAGTTAAATGAAACGGAAACCCGTTTACTAGGAATAGGTTAATTAGGTATTGATATGTTGAATTAAACATGTTTGGTGCTTATAAAATAGTAGTGTGTAGTTTTAGGTCATTTTCAAAGGATTGATAGGACTGAAGATTTGACATGGAATTCTGAAGGGCATTAGACTTGGATTGACTAAGGTAGTAAGGTGGGTATACTTTTTTTTTCTTTAAGTAATCAATTACACATCAAATCGGGATTTTGTAAATAAATCCTTAATTATAAAATTTAAAAACCAAGGTTTTAACTTTTATAAGTAGCCAAGTTGTAAACTTAAGTCAATTTGCAGAAACCATATCCTGCTTTTGACTTTTGTGTGACATAGTTGTGCTGTTGACTTTTAACTTTTGACTAGAGTATATTCACACGTTTCAAGATAAGATACTAAAAGGTTCAAATGTTTTGGGCTTTAAGCCCTCTTTGTTTTCACTTAGCTTTGCCAACAAGGGTGTTATTTTAATCACAAATACTTCTCCAAATAAAGGCAAAGCCTTCAAAATATTACTCACTTTGACTTGAGGTGTATAAATCAGGTTTTTCAAATGCCCGGTTACGAATATGGAATCGGGTTCGGGTATGGCAAGATATTGAAAAATCGGGTAATGGAAATACCCAGGTCGGGTTCAGGTATTGTCTCTAAAAACTATACTCTATGTATCGGGTTCGGGTCAGGTATAGACACGAGTTTCTAAAACCGGGTATTTGAATACCCTATTTCCGGGCATTGAAAAAACTCTATTTTCATATTTTTATTTGAATACCATATTTTTTGGTATTTAAAAGACCCTGTTTTCGCAGAAATTTTTACAAGTACTTTTCAAGTATAGATTGAGTTTTTTAGGGAGTTACACTTAAAAGGTATATTTGGTATTTATCGGGTAATTTTGGGTTTCGCGTACTTGTTTTGGTACTAAAATACATACCCAATCAGTACCCTATGGGTAGAGACGGGTACAGGTCGGGTATTAAAAGCCCAGGTATAAAAACATTCGGTTTTGGGTCTTTTTCTCGGGTCTGGTTCTGAGTTCGGGTTTTTTTTCACCTCTACTTTGACATTTTACCAAACTGACACATTTTTGCCATCTCTACAACAATAAAAAAAGTCGTGTTAATAAGTAACATAACGGTGTGTGCGTTTTAAAAATAATAATAAAAAACATATCGCTTCATGAGCTTGTTTATCCAAAGTCTTGTTGGTATGACAACATACAAAATGTTATATCATTAAAAACTCATAGACGAGTAGATGCTTCTAAGATTGCAATTTCTTCTTGTAATCCTGGAACGTGCCACTAAAAGGCGTCACCCTGCCTTCCGACACTGCCCACAACTGATCAACACTGCCCGAAATCAGATGCTCATCGTGACTTACCTGCAAGTTTATGACATTTGTCACAGAAGTATTAGACCAAGTTTTCATTCTCATATCATGTGAATAAAACCCACAAAATCAAATATCCCAGCTTTATTCCTAAACGTTTATATCATTTTTCATTTCACATTTTCGTTCTTACATTATATAAGTGGGACCGACAAATGAAAGATTGCATGAGTGCTAATTTGTTCATATTAATTTTCGTTTGTTGTTCATTCAATATCGTATATGTATTACTGCCCCCATTAATTGAACGGGACCCGCCATCACATCATATAAACGGGACTCATGATATGTACGGTTAAATACTTAAATAGCTCAAATGAGTAAGGGTCTAATTACCATCAGAACGCCTCCTTGGAAGATAACAAGACCCTGTATTAATGCTTCCACTGCATCCAAATCCTGCATTTTGAACACAAATATTGTTAAATGTTCGGTCAATCAATCATGTGTTAACAGTAGTAATAAAATAATAAGCGCTTCAGGTTAAAAAACTAAAGTAACAAAATGATTCATCCAAAAGAAAGGGTGGTTAAGGTGAGCTCCAAATTGGATGATTCTGATGATCCACCATGCTTATAAATAATGAAAAAGCTTAGCAATATCCCACAAGCACAATGATGGTAGCATAAAGTGAGGCAGGCATACATATAAGTGGTTTTAATATAGTATAAAAAGAAAAGAGGACTACAAGAAAATGGTCAACGCAATAATAACCACAAGATCATTCTAAAGGTTTGAATATGTATCATAATTAACAAAAATGAAAATGACTTAGACTTACAAGATGATTTGACGGCTCGTCGAGCAATATAATGTGAGGCTTTTTAAACGTTATCTTTGCGAATGCGACCCTGCTTTTCTGACCACCTGAAACACCACTAACAACAGTGAGTCCTAAGCTGTGTTTTAGCACCACAAATTAAAAAGTTTTAATGAAAGCAGTATATTACTATGCTCCACACACTGACCCACCAAAAGCTTCATATATAAAATAATAAAAAGTAATAAATAAACGAGCGTACCGGACAAGGTGTACATTGGTTGAAGTGCTAGATTCCCAGTTACACCAAAAGAACCTAAGTGGCCTCGAAGCTTTTGTTCAGGCACTCCCTGTGGTACACAAAAATAATAAATTAAACCAAATCCATACCTACTAAATAAGAAACTTGTTGCATCACGTGTCACTATTCTGTGAGCCCAAAAAAGAATTTTTCACCCCTTTGGATTTTATATCTTAGCTTATATAAATTAATTGTAAAGAGAAGCAGTAATAAACTATTATATATTAAATTATTAGTTATTAACTTATGGAAAGAGATATATGAATTATATAACTCTCTCTTTTCATTTTAATATTATTATATTTATTACCTAAAGTACTTACAGATAATTTTAATCCTATCTTCTCAAAATATCATTTTTATAGTTCCTCTATCTTCATTACTAACTATTTGATATTGTGTTTATTCAACCTGTACAATATATGAGCTTCTAACCTAATATAAATAAAAGAACGATATTTAACTACACTCGTACACGAGTTTCTAACCTAATAAAAAGGATAAGAAAATTTTAAATATAGGAACTCACCGGGAAGCAACGCATCATATATAGAAGTGGATTTGAGGTGAGGTCAAGTCCGTCCACGTGATGCTGACTGAAGACAGC
Organism: Bidens hawaiensis; assembly: GCF_021521415.1. Lineage (NCBI taxonomy): Eukaryota > Viridiplantae > Streptophyta > Magnoliopsida > Asterales > Asteraceae > Bidens > Bidens hawaiensis. The sequence goes on from NW_027496148.1 coordinate 15,438, forward strand.
AATGCGAACCTGTATAATCAAATGAGCAATATTACAAAAAGTTTTGACGCTCAAACCGTGAGCCAAAGCATTAGTAATGGTTTTTGGTAATCAAAAACTGAACTGTTACAAACAGTTTGGCTCTGGTTTGATTTCACGGTTTGGACTTTTTGGGCCCTTTTGATGCTTTATATTAGTTGTCCAGCATAAGATACAAATTAAACCATAAAATTTATTAAAAAAAATACTGTTTATATTATGTGAATACATAAAGACAGCATTGTCACTAATTAAAAATGGAAAGTAACCTTAGCAGAACGGAAAACTGTTCCCGAGGTTGGTTGAAGCTCCCCTGAAATCAACTTAAGTATGGTGGACTTACCAATACCATTAGGACCCACCACTGAAAATTGATACGCATATCACAGTTAGAAACGGAATCTAATATAATAATATCAAAGATGAAATATAAAAGCAGCTATTTTGATACTGCCATCAAATCAAATAAAGATATACCTAAAGAAAAACATGAATTCTTTTTTATATTAAACATATTACGGTAAGAATACACACATGATTTAGACAAAAAATGTATAGGTGTAAATAATACATTAACAAACACGCATATACATATACACACAGACGTATGGGGTATGCACAGGTACAAGTACTTATCTACATGATGTATACATACAACACAGAGAAATAAAAAAAAGATAACATTAAAGGATTATACTTACTTGCTACACGGCTGTCCAAATCTATCCCAAAGTTCAAATTCTTGAACAATATTGGGCCTCCGGGGTATCCAAATGAAGCATCGCTGCCATCACATTTTAAAAAATAAATGTATGATTACGTGTTTATAGTATGCAGATCAAAACAATGACCCATGTAACCAGTCAATAAAGAAAAAAATAACACGTATTGTTCCTCAATGAATGTTTTTTTGGACAAGAATGGCTGATAAAGAATTCCGAACTAAAATAATTACTTTCAAACATACCTGAAACTTATTATAGGCGGGCCAGGTCTATCATCAGGTGTAGGAAAATCAAACTTGTAACTACACACACAAAGCAAACACATTACAAGTTAGAATAACCAAAATATAATCGATAGATGGCAATATCAGCACAAAACAGAGGTGGCAAAATGGCGGTTAGTGTTGAACAAGAACAGTTTTGTCCAGAATTTCAAAATTTTACAGTTAAGTGTTTCAAATGTGAATACAAGAATTATGTAACTTTACCTAAACTGATATTTTGAATAGCATGATTTAGAGGGTGTCGTGGATTAAAAAAGTACACTTTACGCAACTTTCAGCCGGTTCAGCTCATTTGCCCCGTTTCCATTTTATCTAACTTTTTTGATTTTACCTGTTTAACTCGTTAGAGAATAAATAAATGGGTTTAAATTGCCACCTCTATTTAGAACATATACACTTCTACAAACACAATTATATCAAAGAGGAAGTAGCGGTACATACTCTGGATCATTCACAACTTCATCAACATGTCCTAAGCGGTCCAGCGCCTGACAATTAGTTAAAAAAATAATGCAAAAAAATCAAAATTACAGCATAAACCAGTCATTAATATGTAATATATATATAATTCAAATACCATACCTTGATTCTAGATTGAACAAGAGAAGCACGTTTCGCATTGTATCGAAATTTATCAATGAAAGCCTGCAGAAGTAGAGATAATAAGTATTAATCGACAAAATACAATAATGTTTCTCGATTACACAATCTGCATAATAGCGAGAATTGCATGTATCCCCTTACAAAACATGGTTAATTGCATATATACCCAACTCAATTAAAATTGAATACATCCCATTTTCCAATGAAATTTTAACTAATGACAAAAATACCCTTTTTTTAAAAATATATTCATCCTACAATTTTGCTGGCTCTTCAAAATCGTGAATCATTGATCTTTTATTTCCAAAATCTTCAATTCCAATCGGTTCTCACATCGATTTCTACAATCATCGATCTTCAAGTCCCTAGTCGCCATTGGGTGGTGGGGTGGGGACTAGTGATTAGTTGGCGCCTGGTCGGGATGTTTACAACCATGGGTGCGATTTTGGTGTTCGAAAGTTCGAAATTGATGTTAAGCAGCTATTCACAGGTTTGAATAGGCTTTTGTTTTTCTAACCCCCGTTGTTTGGGTTGACAATAGAGAAACCAGTGAAGGGTGTTAAAGTCCAAATAGAATTATGGGTGAGAGTTCATAAGTTTTGTATGAAAATAATATTAAATGTCGATGTGTGAATATGGTTTAATAACTTTTGGGTAATAGACATTACTGGGTTGTGATTGTGGAGGTTATAATAGAAATACAATAGAATTCATAAGCTTTGCCTATAAACTGAATGTTGATTTATGAATATAGTGTTAAATGAGGAGTGAGTAATGAGAAACATGAAGATAAAAGCAACTCATGTACTTTTTCTCGGCTTTTGAGACCAGAATGAAGAAACGAAAAGGATAGTCTTGTTTTTTTTATCAATGATCATTCGCAGTGAAGATAGACAGAAAAGTATTCAATAGGGTAGTCTTCACGCACAACAGATTCTACTCAAAGCATAAATAAAAACCAAAAACAGATATTAAAAAACAACCTAGTAAAAAATAAGTAAATGTAAAATTTTAAAAGTTTTAGTAAAAATTGGGGTAAAATAGTCTTATTATAATTTAATTTTAATAAAATACATCAAAATGGGTAAATTTGCAGTTTTTTCATTAAGAGGGAATATATGCAATTTTAATTTTTGTTGGGTAAATATGCAATTTAAAATGTTTACAGGGGGATATATGCAATTGCCCCTACATAATAAGCTATAAAGTTTATTTATAAGTAATATAGCAAGATAAAAACCTGCATATGTTCCTTTGAACGCTCATTTGATTCGAAGGCTTTCTGTTGGTTTTTAAGATGTTCGGCTCGTGTCCTCTCAAATGTATCATAATCTCCTTTGTATGCAGTCAACTTCTGGTTTTGAAGGTACAGAATATCTGTGACTACCTGCAAGACAAAACAAACAGGAGATACACCGTTAGACTTTTACTAAATAATGAATAAACTCACCAAAACATTACCGTATTTAAAAATTCTCTAGCATGAGAAACAACAATAAATGTTTTTGGCCATTTAGTTAGGTAAGCTTCTAGCCACAGCACCGCATGAAGATCAAGATGATTCTGCACATAAAAAAAGATGTCATTTGCTGACAACTTTTAATGAATAGAAGTATTACGAAGAGAGTCTTGTGTGCAAACCGTGGGTTCATCAAGTAATAAGAGGTCGGGTTCAATGAAAAGAGCACGAGCAAGAGCTATCCTCATTCTCCATCCACCAGAAAAAGCTCTTGTTGGCTTCTTTTGCATTTCGGGTGTGAAACTGAGACCCTAAAATTCTCATAGTTGGTCAGATATTGTCATTTCGTTAATATAATTAACACATTGCAACAATGTTTAATTACCGCAAGAATAGAAGCAGCCCGCGACTCTGCAGCATATGCATCAATGAACTCGAGCCGTTTATATATCACTTCCAGCTTTTGTGCAATTCCATCATTGTCATTAATCAACGATGGGTCCTTTTTGGCTTCAGCGTCCAGCTCAGCATCTCTCTAAGATTATCATAATATTTCATGTTGTTTTGGAAAATGACATGACACGTGTTAGTCAATACTCAATAGTCAAACATTCTGCATGTGCATTCACACGCAAATGTGCAAAAGTAAATACCTGTATTTTTAGTAAACGAGCTTCTTCTTCCAAAAGCTGTGTTCTCTCAACATCAGTATTTAGAACACATTGTAATGCTGACGTGTCATCACCAACGACTTCCTGCTCTACATGCAATATCTGACAGTTTTTAGGAATACCTTCGATGGCATGCATAGCCATATACCTTAGGAAAGTTGTTTTCCCTGTACCGTTCCTACCAACGAGACCTGTAATATATGTAGCACATCATGATGTCATCAAAGCAAAACGCTAATCCCAAAAGACAATAAGCATGTGTATTAAAATGACAATAAGACTCACCATAGTGTCGGCCAAAAGAAAGTGTAACGGTACAATCAACAATAAGGTCACGTCCACCAACAGACACGTTAAAGTTCTCCATATGAATATCCCTAACTGTAGACCCTTCAGCACTATTGTCATGACTTACAGATACAACAGGCATTCCTGCTTTTGCAGCTTCCATTTCTGCAACATGCATCTGGTATTGCATCTGCTCAATGAAGAAATATACATAAGAACCCACATATAAGACTTTGAATCAACAATGATAATATGTTATTGCACTAACATGTGCATGAAAGTAATCTCTATTTGAAAGAACATATGTATAGACATGAAAGTAATCTCTATTTGAAAGAACATATGTATAGACTGACCAACGGTCACATCTTGATCATTCATATGCCTCAACAAGTGTAGTTATTCGTTTGTTAACAAATATAATCACCATAACGAACCAAACCGGCATGCTACCACATATCATAGAGCTGTAAACTAACCAAACGTTCAGAGAACCATTCGGTGGAAAGGTCGTTTGCGTTCATTCATTTAATAAATGAACGAACTTAAACAATAAATTTCATTTGATTAATTTAAATAAACCAACAAGAACAGAGGTCACGTCATTCAATTTTGTTCGTGAACATTCAGTAATGAGTTCGTTTACATTCGTTCATTTATGTTCCTTCGTCTAACTTCGTTCATGTAATTTTATTTTTGTTTGTTTATTAGAGGTTTTTATATATTTATTACCTATAATTGTCACTCTAAGTCACTGACATTTAAACTGTTTATATTTTTAATTTTTAATATTTACTTTACTATCCTAATTTTTAAAATTAGTCAATCAGGGCTTCCATTCTTCCAATTAAGGTTTGCCTGTTTGCGTTTGTCTGTGTTCGTTTATGTCCGTTTGCGTTCCTTTATGAAATTAACAAACATACCCAAATAAATTCATTTTCTTAATGCACAAACAAGAACAAAAAACTTCGTTCAGTTTAGTGTTCGTGAAGCGTTCCCTTGTCTGATAAAATCCTAACGATGAACACGAACAACGTCTCGTTCAGTTCGGTTTGGTTCATTTACATCCCTACACACATAGAATCCGAGATATCTACATACAAATATGTATGTGTGTGTTTGTTGAAACCTACCTCTCTTTGACGGTCATCTTTCCTCTTCCTCCTTTCAAGCTTGATTTTGTCACGCTCAGTAAGCAGAGGGCCGTCAACGGGTTCAGGCTTCTTTTTAGGAGCTTTGACTTCATCCATTCCCTCATTCATTCTAAATGGTGTGGCAAGGCTTCTAACAGCTGGCTTGACTTTGATTAAACCATGATTTCCAAATTTCTCTGACAATCTCCCACAAACCTACAAAATTGTTTGGAAGAGCATTATACATACATGGATTATGTATATAATTCCAAACTCAAAAACTATACTTCTATAGATAATAATAATAGTAATAATAATAAATGCTCACTTAAAAAGCCTTTTTAGTAAGCTGCATATAAAACATGTCACAGTTTTTACGCATAACATGGTGAAACATAATCTTGAAATGAAGTTAGAAGCTTGTAGAAAATAACAACGATTATGGTTTTGAAGTGTTTGCGCCACAAAACAATAGAAATCTCCTTGATACATACACTAAGAAAACAAAGAACTAACTTAATTTGGGAGAGGCAGAATAAAGCCTTATCTATTATTAGGTTCATATGGTTTTCTAGCTCAGTTTAATGAAGACTATTGAGTTAAAAGAGAACAAAAACAACAGAGGCTTTTTGTCTGGCCCTTATTCTCTTTTATTTAAGCCTGTTCACTAAACTAGAAACCCTAATTTATTGTAATCCTTGTACTTGTAATTTCTCATGACAAGAGCAGAGAGAAATATAATATCCTAATTGTAGCCTGTCGACGTAGGACAACTTAGACCGAACCATGTAATATTTTTCTGCAGTTTGTTTGTGTGTGTGTGTGTGTATGTTTGCAACCCGATCCTAACACAAATAAGTACTACGTGTGCTCAATAAGAATTGTATATGAAACGAAAAAAGTAACAGTTATCTCTGTTAAAGCCTAGGCCCTCAGGTGAAGCAAGATGCACGATAAGCAAATCCTAACAATTCTGACAAGTTTCTAAAAACTGGTCTGAAACAACAAAAAATGGCATAGAATCAATCAGCCTAAATTAGCCTTAAACAAACCTAAAACACCTCAAAAACCCCCAAAAGAAATGGTATGTTTATCCTATGCCTCTTGCTTTTGCGCCTTTGACAACTATGTTCTAACATCTAATCAAGTACTTCTACTTGTACCAATTTATATGCTGACAATTCTTGTTTAACATGTTAAAGACGACACGGTTAAAACAAGTATCAAACATGAAAACGACTCATTTAACACCTAGCTTTGGTAGTTTAAGCGTGGCAGTTAAATATGTTTGATGTACCAAGAAGAAGAAATGATAAACCCTAGCCTCTTTAATTATTATTTAAGAGTAGGCAGTTTGAGCTAATTATTCATTTCGTTAACTATAATTAATAATATGATAAACCACCTACAAATAAATAAATAAATAATAATATGTACCGATTGGCATTCATCAAAGTCAGAAACACATCCGGAATCAACAAGAAGTTCTCCGATAGCCTCAAAAGCACCTTCGCCTTCGAAGCCGAAATCAAAATCTTCATCAGCGAGAACATTCACGATGTAATCGATGATTGGCTGGTCCAGATCTTGTGCTCCAGGACCCAGTACTTGCTGAACCACGTTGCTCGCTGCTACTTCCGTCATTTTTAATAATCAATGAATGAATGCTAAACCCTTTGCTCGTTGTGCACTTGTTTCTTTCTGGGCTTAATGGGCCACTCCAAACTAACTACACTATGGGCCTTTCTTATTTTACTACTACCTAGGGTTGTTCACGAGCCGAGCCGAACCGAGCGAAGGCTTGCTCGTTGCTTGGCTCGTTTACAACCGAACGGCTGAAATTCGAACCGATCGAAAACCGAAATGAGCCAATATTGAATCGAGCATTTTTCGAACGAACGTCGAGCGATTTCGAGCATTATTTATTTCTTTTTCACTTTAAAATTTTCAATAAAAAACAAATTTGAAGGTTGTAAATAATATATTTTATAAATAAATTAGTAGTTTCCAGACAAACATGTAATATATTGTTAAATTTTATTAAAAAATAAGTTTGAAGTGAGATATACTAATCATTTAAACATACTTCTAGTATTCTAAAAACTTGAATCGAACAAATAAAACTATAAAATTGATGGAATATGAAAAATTTTAAGGGGTAAAAATAATTGTAAGCTTATATTTATGTGTTTTGTCTATATATTTATATATTTGTTCATATATAATTATATATAAAATATATTAAAAATATTCGAGCCGAACCGAACCGAACCGATCAGACTTTTGCTCGTTGCTTGGCTCGTTTACAGCGGCTCGTTTTCAATCGAGCGTAAAAACAAGCGAGCATTTTTCGAGCAATTTCCGAGCGAGCGGCGAGCGAGTTCGAGCGAAGAGCGGTTTGGACAGCCCTATTACTACGGCTAGAGGTGCACAAACCGGGCCTTTCTTATTTTTTGTTTTTTAGTATAAGTTATATGAGTGTCAATACTAGTTTATGTGTTTACTTTATGGGGTTTATTGTCATTAGCGTTGCAAACCCAACCAATACCGACTGGAGTTGTTACACCGCCGGAATGGAGTGTTTTGTCACCTAGTTATGTTTAATAAACTTTAAGAGTTAATTACACAAATGATATGTATGGATTATGGTTCTGGTCCTCAAGTTCGATAAATTACATATTTAGTCCAATAGTTTGCATCTGTGTAACAAGAATGGTCCCCAAATTGGATGGGCGTTTAACTTTTGTTGTTAACAAGATGCAAAATGACCATAATACCCTTCATAATTAAAATAAATATACCTAAAATTCTAATACCCTTATAGATTATGATTTATATAAGTGTGCGGCCCACATATAAGACAAAACCACCCCACCTCATCGTTCATCTTCATCGACCTACCTTCCTTCAACCACACCTCATCGTCATCGAATCTTTCAAAATCAGGCTTCTTGAATGGTTGGATGGATGTTCATAATTCGATTAGGTTTCTTGAAAGAAATTTCTATTGTGGTGCTTCTGTTGATCGAATAAAGGGCGTGTCTACAAGTAAAACTAACAGTGGTGGCCGAGACATAATGGAGAATCGTGGTGTCCTGGTCAAGTTAATAGACGAATTTGGATGTAATATTGAGAATTGTGTTGTTCGTTCTTTGAAATATTGGTTCAAATCGTTCTAGATCAAACTCCTTTCTTCGCACACCGTAATCGCAAACCACAATTCTGATCTACATCGCCACCAACCAACTTTGAAACATCACCATCAAGTATCTCTTGTCCGCCCTTTGGCAACACAAACCCTTCCGACTCCCCAAACCTTTCCTCTTTTGTCCCGCCAATTTCTGTGACCGGATGCTAGAATTTTTGGTGACTTGACTCTATATGCCATGTATGGAATCATTTTTTATTTTTTTTAGAAAAGTTAACATCCATTCATTTTGGGAACCAAATGGGTACAAACTTGCAAACTGTTGGACAAAATATATAATTTTTCAAACTTTAGGAACAAAACCGTAATCCATGCAAACCACATGGGCCGTGTAACATCCTAAATATTCTAGTATTAAATAAAGAGAGTTGCGTTAAATTATCGTGTGTTAATATTTAATTAGTGTTAAATAAAGAAAGAAATATGGACTTAGATTAATTAAGATGGAGTAATGGGTGAGATGAGCCTTAGGTCCATGGGCTTTAAGGGGTATAAATACCCCCAAAACCATCCTAAAACCCTAAATCCTCATTTCCATCTTTCCATAATCTTTACACACTCAAACACACACACATATCACCATATAAATATACGGCCGAGAGTGAAAGGTGAGATCCAAGCCAAACAAGCATCGATTCTTGATAGATTCTCGTAATAAAAGATAGATTCAAGACCTAAAGTTCATAACCAAGCTAAACCGTAACCTTAAAACGCGTAAAGGTATGTATTTTACCATGGGCTTTAAGGGGTATAAATACCCCCAAAACCATCCTAAAACCCTAAATCCTCATTTCCATCTTTCCATAATCTTTACACACTCAAACACACACACATATCACCATATAAATATACGGCCGAGAGTGAAAGGTGAGATCCAAGCCAAACAAGCATCGATTCTTGATAGATTCTCGTAATAAAAGATAGATTCAAGACCTAAAGTTCATAACCAAGCTAAACCGTAACCTTAAAACGCGTAAAGGTATGTATTTTACCTTTAAAGTTTACGTTTTTATGAACGGTTAGCCTTGAAACTTGAACCTAGAGTAGATCGGGTATAAACGAGTGTTAAAGTAGCAAACTTGATGTTAAAAATGAACTTAATGAACTTATAACCATGAACGGCTCGTTTAAGATAAACCTTAGATCTAGTATTGAACGTTTAAGCCTAAAGGTCCAAACTTTATGCTTTTCCGGGCCAAGTTTTACCCGAAAAGACCATAGGAATGATCGCGGGTTGGTTAATATCATATCCAAGAATTACACGTTGTAACGGAGATGATTATGGGGGGTTAAAAACGAACAGTGGCTGCTGCTGGGTAACTTCGCCAGCAGCTAAGTTCGCTGCTGTTAACTTCGCCAACTAATAAGTTCGCTTCTGTTAACTTCGCTATACAAGATCGTTGATTGGTAAGTTTGCCAGAATCCAAGTTCGCGTACAGCTAAGTTCGCTTAAGTTAAGTTCGTGTAAGTGAAGTTCGCCTAACATGTATGTTCGCTTACATTTATGTCCGCTCATAAATACAAGGTAACGAATCAGATAGCGAATCAGACTTAATTCGTTATGAAGAATGAGTTAACGAATTAGAAAAATAATTTAAAATTCTAATGAAAAATGTGTTAAGACAGTTAATGAAAATAAAATTTTTCCAAGCTGACCTGGCAACTTAACCCCAGCCAGGGCTCTGCCCCTTGGACCCCGCTAGGGGCTGCCGCCCCTAGAACCCCGCTGCCATGGGCGCTGCCCCGGACCCCCGTTCATTGTGGGTTATATAAAGATAGAAATACGATACAAGTAGTAATAGTTAATTGATACGTGTAATTGTTATAAAGTTAGTCGTGCACAGCTCAAGAAAGAGATAACCATTAACGGTGAACGTAACCGCATTCAGGTGAGTTTCTAGCCCCATTTCCTTGTTATGTTTTCGGGGCTGTGTGTATACTCGATGTGATAGTTAATACACTTACCTTAACTGGTAAGTGTATGCCTTGTATGGTTGATATGTTATGTATGTATATCTTAAATGTGAATGAAAGCTTGGCGGTACGTGAAGGATCTTCGGATATTGCACGTGCTATTGTTAGTGCACGAAATTGTTGTCCGTAACATTCGAATAAGTTATACATAGTCTAGATTGTTTATTTATTGTAAGTGGCCCATTCGCTATGGTTTGTATAGCTAATGAGGTCCATTCATTAGTAATCTAGGCTAGTTCGTTAATGTATCAGTCCATTCGTTATGGAAGCATAACGAATGAGGGCTAGTTCGTTAATTTAACACCATTCGTCATGGAATGTTGACGAATGGAGTCTAATTCGTTATGGAAGCATAACGAATTACACTTAACTTAACGAATGGAGCATGTGGCCTATAAATAGGTGGTTCCATGCTCATAATTAAGAGAGTTAACACACATAAGAGATGTGAGGTTCTCCATAAGTTATTATTATGTAATTTATCCATATTTATCAATAAAGTAATAATTTAACGTTTAGATCTCATGCATAATCGATGTATCGTATTAGCGGCTAGATCCGTGGAAGGTTTCAATAATTGGTATCAAAGCAGGAGCTGCTCTCGATGCTTCGATTAAGGTATGAATCTGAGTTTTTTGTGTTCTTCGTGTTCTTCGGGTTTTGGTCAGATCTGGAGTAAATTAGTGTGTTATTGGCGGATTTGAGGGTGAATTCGTGTTTATTGATGGAAGATGTAACTTCCTGTGTAATTTGGTGTTAAGTTATGGTGTATTGAGTGATTCACCATGGAAGAGTATGTTACATTTGGATTCGGTTTATGATGATTTAGTGATTGTTAAGTTAATTGGATGATGGATTTGTGTTTATAATTGAAATCCGCATGTTTCTGTGGATTTTGGTGGTTAATTATGGTGAATTGAAGATTTCACCATTGAAGAGCATGATATGGGTTAAATTATTTGGTGATGAATAAGTAATTGTTAAGGTAAATTGATGTTGGATTTGGAATCGCGATGAAATTGTGAGTTTTCGGTGTGATTTTCATGGTAATTTATGGTGTTTTGATGATTTCACCATGGATGAAGTTCAAATTTCCAGATTCTGGCCAGATCTATGATTTTCCGGCGATGTAACAGTATTTTCCGGCGAACACCTCAGATCCAACAACCTGATTCGTTGTTACTGTAGCTAATTCGTTAAGGAGTCTAACGAATCTACTGTAGCAATTCGTTATGGAAAATTTAACGAATTAAGAGTTAATTCGTTAAGGTAATAATAACGAATTAAGTTACTTCGTTAAGTTAAGAGAATAACGAATTAAGGTAATTCGTTAAGGAGATTCGTTAAGTTAAAGTTGATGAATTAAGGCAATTCGTTAAGTTACTTCGTTAAGTTAATTTGTTAAGGTAACTGTAACGAATTAAGGTGATTCGTGAAGATAATTCGTTAAGGTATGGGTAACGAATTAAGACTAATTCGTTATGTATGACGAAGTGTGGACATCCTAACGAATGGGAAGCCATTCGTGTAACTGTTATAACGAATTAGAGTTGGTAATTATAACGAACTGAGTTAACGAATGGAGATGACGAACTAAGTTAACTAAGTGGAGTGGTTAATCTATAACGAATTAGAGAGGCAATTCGTTGAAAAAAAAAGAAGTAAAATGGCGGGAAAATTTTTTTTGCGCGAATTTTTTCCTGAATGCTCCTCGTAAATGAGATTTCATTTTTGAAAATTTTGGCGTTAATATTTATTTTTCGAAAAATTTCGATGAATTTTTGGCGGGAAAATCGGAAAAATTTTCTTAATCGAAATTTTTCTAGGATGTTCCTAATGTATTGGAGACTTTTCGTGCAAATTTTGGTAATAAATTTTCCGGCTGACTGTTTATGCGTTTCGACTGGCCGAGGGGGAGACTCGTGTAATTTAAGGAGGAGTGTGTTTGTTTGTGAACCTTGAAGATTATTTAAGACCTTGCCGAATTTGTCAAGAAAAGGGAGGGATAAAACTTTCATTTGAGATTATTTCTCTTGTATATTCCTACGTTTGCAAGGTTTCTTGAAAAATTACTGCAATTCGGGTGGTAATTCGTGTTTGAAAAGCTGTGTTTAACTGAGTTCAAGACTGTAGTTGTTTTTCGATTGGTGATTGATTTGTTCAAGATTGAAACCTGACTATGTGGGATACGAGTGTCTGTCCGTTTACTTCTTTCTGAGGGACTTTGATCCTGACTATGTTGGCTACGAGTAAATGGCGGATTACTTCTGTTGAGGGGGACGATTCTCGAACGAGTTGATCTTATTGAAGAATATATTGTCATTGGATTGAAGAATTTGATCATTTGGGGTTTATTAATGGAGGTTGGAACTCTGAATCATATGCCCAAATATTAGTGCATCTTTGCGAACGGGATGTGGAAGAGCTTCAAAGAGTTATTTGGGATAAACGTTATCAATAGAGGGAAAACCAAAGTGAAAGATGTTGAATGATCGAGTTGTTCATGAAGATGTGTGACGAGGTTAAACGTAAAGATATGTTTTTCTTTACCGGTGCTGATGGATAGCTGACGACTTGTTGCTGATTGTTGAAAGATTGAACCATATCATACGCCAATGGATGATCGGGATGATCTCCAAGAGTTGCTCACATTGAGGAGGTGATCTGATATGAGAGGCTACAAGTTGTTGGTTTGCTGAAAATATTTAAAGATTGTCCGTCTGCACTAGCCCGAAAATCATCAGTCAAGGGGGTGTCTGTTAGTTCACGGTTTGGTGACTAGTGATTTGCGGTTAAAGCATTCAAGATTAAAGTATTCGATAGCTACGGAAAAGGGGGTGTCTGTTAGTGCACGAAATTGTTGTCCGTAGCATTCGAATAAGTTATACATAGTCTAGATTGTTTATTTATTGTAAATGGCCCATTCGCTATGGTTTGTATAGCGAATGAGGTCCATTCGTTAGTAATCTAGGCTAGTTCGTTAATGTATCAGTCCATTCGTTATGGAAGCATAACGAATGAGGGCTAGTTCGTTAAGTTAACACCATTCGTCATGGAATGTTGACGAATGGAGTCTAATTCGTTATGGAAGCATAATGAATTACACTTAACTTAACGAATGGAGCATGTGGCCTATAAATAGGTGGTTCCATGCTCATAATTAAGGGAGTTCACACACATGAGAGATGTGAGGTTCTCCATAAGTTATTATTATGTAATTTATCCATATTTATCAATAAAGTAATAATTTAACGTTTAGATCTCATGCATAATCGATGTATCGTATTAGCGGCTAGATCCGTGGAATCAAGGAAGGTAGTTATATGATAGATGAATGTGTATGATAGATATATGTACAATATATGAATATGTATGAATGATTAAAGAAAGTATGTATGTTATGGGTATGTAAAGACAGTATGCACGAAGATGAAGAAAGAGGGATCAGACCCTAATAATATATGAGATAGAGAAGAAAGGGATCAGACCCTAATAATATCTGAGATAGAGAAGTAAAAATGGATCAGACCCTAATAATATCTGAGATAGACAAGAAAGGGATCAGACCCTAATAATATATGAGATAGACAAAGGAAAGAGGGATCAGACCCTAATAATATTTGAGATAGAAAAGGAAGGGATCGGACCCTAATAATATCCGAGATAGAAAAGGACAGTAATTTATATAGTATGAAAGTAATAAAGTACGAACGTATGTATGAACTTATGTAATGAAAGTAAATTAGTAAAGTAAATATTATGTATCTTCGGATGCATAATTGAAGGTAAGTGTATGTATTGTATAATGTGTGATTAACTAGAACTCACTCAGCGTAGCTGACTTTTAGTATGCACGCAGGTGAGTAGAATGAGGCAGTTCGCTTGATGAGGACACATGGCATCGAATTGAAGACACTGGCGTCTCAAGGAAATGTTATGATGTTTTAAAGACTATGTTTTGTTTTTAAATGACTATGAATGTTTGATAAGACAACATTTGAAAGTTATGTAATGTTTTATGGTTGAAGTTTTATATTCCGCGTAAAGTTTTAATTAACTCTGATATTTAGAACTGCGCTTATGAGTAAATCCAACATCAAATGTAGGGCACGGTAACGGGGCCTTACAGGCCGTCCATGTAATTGTATACAAACTTTATAAAGAATATGTTTAAACCCTATGAAAGCTGTAATAGATCTAGAGACTATAAAAGAACATAACTATATTAGAAGAAAACACATTCACATATAAGCTCACATATAAGCACAACTTAAAGAACTAACATTCACAATCCATCCCTCGTTCTCGTCTCAATTATTTAACTAAAACGCACCATTTCTAAATTTTACTCTCATTTTATCGAACTATCTCACATCTCATACATATTTTTATTCCATTTAAAAAATACTTATATATATACATACATACATACATATATGTGTGTGTGTGAATGATGAATAGTGACCCCTCAAATATAGGGATATGTTTGATGTCCCATTAAAAATGTTATTTTGTTTAAATATGGAGATGTATGTGACATTCGTCAATTATACAGATTTGTAACCCATTCCATGTTGTGAATCAAATCATGATTCAATTAATAATTCGTTGGATGTTTATGCTATATTTTATGGTTTTCGTTTTCATGTTTTATGCAAGCCTATCATGTGTAATACTCAAGATTTATACAAGTTATCTTCGTCATTTTGCTTAATTCATGCTTAAATCGTGGTTAAACAAAGTCCAGAGACTAAATATGCCAAAATCTAAACTTTCAAAATTTTTTGATGTGTTGCGACACGTAAAGATCTTCCTCCGCGCTTCGTGACACGCGAAGAAGTTAGGGTTTTTGCCAAAATCCAGTTGGGTCGCGAGACACAAGTAGATCCATACAAGTTTGTTGTGACACACAACGCTTCTATTATCTGTGTGATCTTCATTTGGGTCGCGATACGCTAAGGGCTTAGCCTTCACACGTCATGACACGCGATGCATGCCTTTGTACCAAGAAAAACAGCTGATCATCAAGTTGGTTTTCCGACTTGACTAATTAGTTAACCACCAATTATGCTCCTTTTGACTCGTTCAACATTATTATACATTCCTAAACGTATTGCACCTCTTACTCTACCATTTAAACTCATCAATTTAGTCAACACACATTCAATTTAGCATAAACTAGTGCGACATCTATCAAATATCCGTATTTGAAATCCGATCCATTTTATTTTTTGATGTAATTCAAGTTATTGTTCAATCAATAAACTATTGAATTTTTATGTTATTATCTATGGTTTTCATTATTCAAGTCTATCATATGTTACATTCAAGTTTTATACATGTTACAATTGATATTTTGGTTATTTTAACCTTTAGTTATGGTTCAACAAAGTCTAGGGCTAAATCTGTGAAAGGCTAAACTTTACAAATTTTTGGTCCATTGCAGCACGTGAAGGATCCCTTTCTTGCGTTTCATTACACGCGACCAAATCATGATTTTACCCGGAAACCATTTTAGTCGCGACACACAACATGTTTCCCTTTGGACCTTCGTGACACACACATAAATCAAGAACAACCCTTAACCCATTTGGGGCACAACACGCGAAAGGCTTAGCTTCACGCGATGCAGATCTTTGCATTGCGAAATTTATCTAGTCATTAAGCTAGTCTTCCCGCTTGACCCCGGTACTCACCATAATCACGTTTTTGACTTCCTAGACGGTTATTAATATTTTCCTATGCATCTAGACACAATATTATATCAATTCCAAGTCTTGTAACTCCCAATTTAACTATTCTAGTTAACACCACCCTCATTCAATGATCAATAAACTGGACCTCTTACAACCGAAATTATAATAACATTTATATTCCTCAATCAATATCGTCACTACTCACTTCTAATATTACTCTCAATTGCTGCATATCTTTTGAAAATTCAAGATTCACCAATCTAGGGCTTGGAGCCTCACTGTGATTTCTCATCCAATTCTTCATCAAATTGGGTAATTCCATAGCCTAGTCTATTTATTTTTGTGTTTTCTATAATAGCCCTCTGTTAATTTCAGCTAACACAGTGCAATTGATTTCAATTAGATTCTAAGGATTAACAATTTGATGATTTTCAAAATTGTTATTAATTAATCTAAATGATTCTGTTTATAGATTTTACTATTCATATTAATCAATCATTCAATTTTGTTTGGTCTTTAGCATGCATATAATAATTTATTTGAATTTATCAATTATCTAACATACTTTAAATTCTTGTTTTGAATATATGAATGGTTTTGTAATTTTGAAATTGATGTAATAAGATTTAAAAAAATTTGATTTTTAACCATAAACAATTTGTAGACATAGGTTCTACAAATTTTGAAAAGAATTTTTTGTATAAACTAATAATTACTTTACAATGCCACAACAAGTATATATTCAAGTTACTAAGATTTTTGTTAGTTTAGATGTTTATTTTCATAAAAAAAAATCTATAAATATATTTTCACAAGTCTTAGAAATTTCTCAGCATTTTATTAAATCATTAAAAATAACTATTTTTGACACAATATAGTTTTATACTCTTATGCATGTGCTATTGTCATATTATTTTTATTTATGGTTTTGTATAAACATTTTATGTTAATTCATACTTCGTATTTATCACCTATGAATCGTTTACATACTTTAAACATATTAGAATTATCATAAACGGAATCTCTAAAACACTTGTGAACATATAAACCTCAAGCTATTCGAACTCGTTTAAATATTCATACTTCTATTTATTAATTCATTAGTTAACAGGTTGTCGGTTTTCGTATCATTCATCTAACTCGTTTTACTCATATAGGTTGCCATAAACTTAGCTAATAAAACCAAACATTATTATTTTTCTATGTTATATACTTGTTCAATATTTTATTTCAAGTTTATGTGTGAATTTTTGAATATGGTTAAGTAAGTATATTGCAACTTTAATAGTGTCATGTTTTATGAACAATCATTCGCGCACCAACGTATAATCCGTTGTCGGTTAGGGTGAAACAATGTAGTTGGGGATCGAGAATATTCTAATACTAGCAACAAAAACATACGAATTAAACCCTAAATCTTACATGGATAATTGTGAACAAAACAAATGAGAACGCATAAGAAGAGTATTTTTTTTAAGAAGATCAATAGAAAGATGTTTTTGAAGTTTATAATAACTATCTCATCTTCTTATAATAAATAAACTGATTTGTGGTGGTAACCAGCGATGGCAAAGGTGACACTGGTGTATAGACACGTTGGTGGAGATTTGGTATTCAAAGTCTAGTAAGACATTGGTGCAAGGTTAATGGAGCATTTGGAATTACAATTAAGTAGAGGGTGTCCTAAATCTAACAACCCCGTTTTCGATAGATGCCTTTTTGTTTATTTACCATCCATCGCTTGAAACCGATTTTCAAGAAGATAATGGAAGATAATAACGCATTGATGAAGCAAATCTCTCTCTCTCTCTCTCTCTCTCTCTCATCTCTTTTAAAATGAAACCGGAGGAAAAGTGAAGAATGAAATTGCTAGAAGGCTACAAACAAAATGTTTCCTCTATACCTACTATTAGATGGAGGGTTAATTGTGTTAAGTAAATAAAACTTAGGGTAGTAATTGTAAATATGTCGGGCACGATATTCAAAACTTATACATTAATATATAGTATAATGGTCACATGTCCTACTCTAAGGGTGTACCATAGAGCGCATGGCTGGGGTACGTTTAATTCAGTGGCACAAAAAAAATAAAAAATTTTCGATGTTATATATATAGAATACCCGAACGCTTATAATCCCACTATAATTATAAAAATCAAACACCTTTTAGACCCACTTTTTTTTAGATTATTTAAACATTTATAGGCCCATTAAAAATTGAAAATAACCCATTACTTTAATTAATCAATAAAAGTTAAAAAAATGAATAGGCAGGATAACAACAAAGTTGACTTTGAACAACATCAGTCACGGTAACATTTGCAGATAGGAGTTTTTCGAAATTATAGTTGTTGAAATCTTCTTTACAATCCACAACTCCCCCCCAAAAAAGACTTAGCAGATTGGTGATGCTAGTTATCGGGAGCGAAATATTAGAAAGCATAAAGTGCAAAGAGTTGATTCACCAATTTGTTGTCAAGAATGTTAGGTGATTTTCACAAATCCACAGTTAGCTATTAGCCTATTAAGTATGTCATAAACTCATTCTAATACAATGTTTTGCTAATTGTTATGTTATTTCCATAAGTTTAATCGGCGTATAAAAAAACGTGATTACTTTATTTATTACGTTAAGGCTAAAGGAATATATTTTTTCTGGCTTGGCTGTGGCACATGAATTCTCAAGGCCCAACCCGGTGAGTATTCGACTTTATCCCTCCAACTTCCCTCATTAACAATTACAACCCTCCAAGTTCTCTTTAATTTTTGTATGATCACTGTGACATTCGTCAAATTCGAGTCTCGAGTTGTATTAGTTTTGTAAACTTTTATTTTTGTAAAATCGACTCAACATTTTTAGAACCTTATTTAATTACTATTATATAATATTTATTAAAGACCTCGATCTTAAATAAATCGATGTTTGTCATAATATAGTGGTGTTAAGAAAAACATAAGGGGTTCAAACTGATTTTCGTAAAGTCGTTATAAGCTTTGGAAACCTTTAAACTCGTATTAAATCATGATTGAAACTTGGAGGGCCTTTTCTGTAAATATGTAACATATATATAAACCAAAAAAAACCTAACCCTAACATATTAAACTCCAGCCGGCAGCCGCCCCATCTCTTGCTCCCATTTTTTTTCCGGCGCCGTTTCCGGCAACCGGAATCGGCCCCGGCCACCCCGTTCTCGAACCCACCACCTCCGGCGACCTCACCACCTCCGGCCGCCCCTCTCCTTCCCTCCCCCGTTTTTTCCGGCGAGTCCTCTTCTCCAGCGGCCGGAGCGGCTACCCGGTAACCGTCCTCTGCTCTCTCCGTCTCTCGTCGTGCACCGCCTCTCTTTCTCTCTCGCTGCACTTTATCTCTTTCCTTGTTCTCTCTCCGTCTCTATCTCTCTCTCTCTCGCTCTCTCCGTCTATCTCTCTCTCTTTCTCAGTCTCTCACTCTCTCACTCTCTCTCTGGCAGCCTTTATCTCCGACGACCCCTGCTCGGCTCCGACAAATTGTTCTCGGCCAAACATTGTATGCTAAGTATGGGATTTAGAGTTTTGAATTGTTTTTGTGTCTAACTCATAATCTGTAATCGAGTCACGAGTCCGGTTCCCCCTTAAACCGAATTTGGAGAGTGTTTGGAATCATTTTTTTATTTTATTAATCTCATAACTTATAATAAAGCTTATTATTATTATTAACAAGATAATATTTATTATTATTATTATCATTATTATTATTGTTATTATTATCATTTAACAAAACAATTATTATTATCATTATTTTCATAACATTATTATTATTATTATTATTATTATGATTATTGTTATCATTATTATTATGATTATTAAGTAATTTTATTAAATTTTATTATTGTGAATATTATCCACATGTTTTATTAAACCGAAACCCATGTCGGGCCTAGTTGCCATTTAACGTCGTCGTCACTCGAGTTATATTTTTATCACTAATACTACTATTATTAAAATGCTATAAGTATTAGTTATTATTAATATGACACATATAATTATTATAATAATAATTATTATTACAATTAAAATTCATAAATTTATTAATAATGTATTTAACAACTAAAGTCATTATTATTATATTTATTATTACTATTACTATTATTAGATTTAACAACAATCCTCAATTGGTAGTGTTATTAGGTATTATTATCATCATTTATCTTATATATATATAACATATTTTAAGGTTATTATTATTCATTACTATCTTTATCATTAATAATATTATTATAAGTTTTATTATCAATTCATTTATATAAAACCGAACTCTTGATTTAAACTCGTCTTGTTTATATTTAATATTGGGTTAGTTATTTAAAAGCCCACTAAAATAATATTATTTTATATTAAATTATCAATTAAGTAGGAGTCCCTAATCATTTAACAATTAACCGGTAACCTGACTAACAACCGAACCATCTCATTCAATGTTTCAATGTAGTTTCAACTAAAGTTCAAGTTCATTGATATATTATTTATTCTTTTTCAATTAGCTTTCAAGTCAGATTTGTTCGTTTCGTTCTCAAGTTTTCTAAATGTCGATCATTTATTAGTTCTCGATTCGTCAATCGAGGTGAGTACTTTCATACCCCGTTTTTCATATTTCGTTTTGGGGTGACATTTCATACTTATCAAACTAAATGCTTTATTAACTTGAATCTTAAACCCACAAACGTGATTGTATACCTTACTCAAATAATTGCTCGATTTGGTGTTCTATGCTTACATGCTTATGTGTTTATCGCTTTTGGATGGTAGAACTATAAATCCTAGACCATTTGGCAACCCCTCATGGCAAGGTGTCGTTAACGTAATGCAATTAACGATAAATATAAAATTCTAGACTACTTGGCAACCCCTTGTAGCTAGGTGGCGCTAAGTGTTTAGCGATTGTCTATTTATCCAAATCTAGTGCTTTTATCTATTGTTTTGTATACAAGTTTTGTGGCTTTTCTTACTATATACTATTGTTACTCAAACTTATGAATTGCTCACCAACCTTTGTGTTGACAAACTTTATTTTATGAAATGTTACAGGTTTGACTTTTGTTGACTCGAGGACTTGATGAAAAACGTTACGAAGACCATTAGAGTATTAGTAAAACGAACAATATAATTGTTACTTGTATTCAAATTGTTTGTGTGAACGAGATGTGTTGATTATTGATTTATGAAATAAATGAGCTGATTAAATATTGTCACTTTAAATAGTGTCTTGTGTTTTTGGGCAATCCGTTGCACCCCGGCATGTTCCGCCGCCTTTGGTCGGGGTGTGACAGATTGGTATCAGAGCCACAAGACTATAAGATAGGTGGTTAGACGTAACGACCTAGTATAGTTATTACTTTAGGGTCCTTATACGTGTTTACCCTACTTGATTGTTCAATACACTTGTTTATGAATATACTTATTCATTATATCAAATCATAAATATACGCATACACACACTTTCATAGTACTCCAAGACATCCTTACCTTAAAACGCAAAAACATTAGTTTTTATTGTGCTTTATGGATCATGAGCTTAACTTGGATCCCGTTGCTTCAAATTTCCTTAAAGATTGTCTCATATGAGTTGACCACTTTAAGTAGTCGAATGCGAGCCTTCCGCTCGCCATTCTAATTTTCGGTGTTGGAACAATAGGACCGCGATGGTTCGTGGACTAGTGTTTTGACATGACGTTGTATTCTGATTAATTATTTTTGTTACAATCGTTATTTGAGTTGAAAACATGAAAAGACGCGGTGGTACGTGCACATGTTTAGACCCCAACATGGTAGTTTTGTAAAAAGGTTTTTAGTGTCGGAATATCAAGTCATGGTGGTTCATGCGCGATTTTCCACCTTTAAATCTTAAACATTATTATTACGTTTCAAGAATTTAAACCATTTTTCCTTCATTTTGTTATAAATTCTTATCACGAGTCTTCATTTATAAATGTTATATTTTTCTTATTGTTAATAATTCTTTTATATCTCGATTTATATGGTAAAGTTTTACACCAATTTTCTCATTTTGATTTCACGATGATATTTATTGCAAATTTCGTTCATTAAAATCTCTTCGTCATAAAAATAAATAAATAAATATATGTATTTATAGAGTTTGATCTATTCATAATGATTTTTAATATGCCATTTATTTTCATTAAGACGATTTAAAAACAAAAATCTTATTATATAAATTTCATCATATTAAGAAGGTTTTATGATAAATTTCACCTCAACTTTTCAAGTAAATTTCCTATTGTATAAACTTTAAATTGTCTTTAAAGTCCTTGTACAATAATTTTATAAAAATTTTATTTTTATAACTATTCCGTTTATTTTGGACGATCACTTCAAAATTTTAATTATTTAAACTTCTCACGACATTTTTAATTATACTACAATATATAATAAACGTGGTAAAAAAATTCGCTACCCAAATTTAGTTTCATAACGACTTTCATCATGCAATATTTGGTTCATTATAAATTTTCGCAAATAAAAATTTACATCATACGATTTTCCGCGTTTAAAAATTCTTATGATAGTTTTGCCATGATTTTTCAAAAAAGTCACAAACTTATAGCTTGTAATCTTCTTGAAATTCTCATGCAAAACTTCATAGAAATTTTACTTTAAAGACAAAAATCGTTTGCTCGTGATATCTCGATTTACAATGCCGGTCATTTTAACTTACCATGATATTTTCGTTACACGATATTAAATAATGAACTTGGTAAAAATTTTTTCTTTTCGCAACTTTATATTCCCAAAACAACACTCATCATTCAATGTTTGATACCTCCTAACAAATTTTAACATTCAATTTACTTATTTTAAATTCCTCATAAGCAAAATTTTAATTTGATCCTTAAAAAAAATTGTTTTACTTCTTCATGACAATCAACTTTTATTTTTACAATAAACCTTAAAATACAATCTTTATTATCTTAGTTTACCGTGATGTCTCCCACTACTTAATTTTAAGCATTTTCATGAACGATTTACGTTATGCGGGTTGATTTATTTCAGATTTTCTCGTAAATTATTTTACAACTTAAGCCGACCCGACGTATTTTAACAACTCTCATTTTAATGGAAAACCTTTAGCAAAAAAATTGTGTGATTTACACGCTCGGATCTCAAAAAAAAAAATCTATTTATATAATATACATATTAACATGTAATTTTAATTATCAAAATTTTCATGGACATTTCAAACATTATTTATAAATTATGATATTTTCAATTTAATACTTGTTATGAGTCAAAAATCTCCCTAAACGCAACCACAAGTTCCCAAACACCCGTATTCCCTCTCAAACTACCGTCTCAAATAAAACCATCATTCCACTACAAAAGCTTTCCCACGTACTCAAGTCTTTCCTCAATACCCTCACCAACTCAAGCCCCATGCAAAATCCAAGATGTACAACATTAACCAAACAAAAAGCCTTAAATACCGACACTCCCACGCCACGAAAACCTATCAAACTTACTATCCTAATACTTTAAAGACACCGACAAACACCCCCACGAATGCTTTGAACATATACAAACCAAAGTTTACCCAACTAAGATTCAAAACCCTTCGACCCATACTATGTCGAGTCACAAACCATATCGCCACACCGTTCCCATCCAACCATAGAGTTTGATATCAAAATAGCAACCAAACACTCCTTACCAAATACATGTATAAACTGAATCTCAACCCAAACTAGTCAAGATCAAATTATCCAACTGATCAACTTAACTCGAGCTCAAATAAGTAAAAAAACCTCACCTATTAGCCCAAACCACTACACACACAAATCATCTAAGCCTAACCCACTCAAACGACCTAAACTCAACAAACCTCATCAATCCAACTCAAGAAAACCCAACTGCGCAAGCCAACCGAAACACACTCACTCTCCACCAAATCTCAAACCATTCACCATTCGAAGCCAAAAACCTCTCCATACACGCGCAAGCTTCATTTCTTTCCTTAATTTTTTTATGTATGTATATACAATTAGTGCATTTACAACAACCTCATGTATTCAAATAATCGCTTTTAAATTATAAACTTTTACAAAAAAGGGGATGATTTATGTATTATTATACTCACATTTTACAAATCACCTTTGAAAAAAATGTAATTGTCATGACAACAAAATTCTAGTAGGAGGATTTGCTTTTAAAGGTTATTAAACGATTATATGCGTGTTTTCAAGGTTTTAAATGTTGTCACCTAAGGTGATAAATCTCTTAATAACTTTATAAATATGAGGTTTCATTTTGAATGTCGAATTCGAGATTTATTCAATAACAAATTACAATTTTCACCATCTTGCATAAACTCAATGACCATGACTCTACAAATCTTTTGGGACGCGTTTACGAATATTTTATATTGTTACACAAATTTTTGTTCAATAACGATTTACGCAAACTATTACTTCTTATTATCGCAAGCATTATTTTATGAATGTTTTTCTTTTTTATTTCATCATAGCCGCTTTGTGTATACAAATTCCTTTAACAAATTGGGCTTACAATATTTACACTAGATAATGATCAAAATGTTTCTCTAGCTACGCGTTACCACGATATATTGATATAATTATATTCATTTTCTTGGAAACGATTGAACGACTTTACTTAAGACCTCATTTTCAATTTTAGTCTATTATACGCTACGCGATTTACATACTTCAAAATTAAATTCGAGTCTCACAATTATTGCGATTTTCTTTTCATTTGATGAGATGTTTCGATGACAATAATATGCACATGAGATTTCATTTTTGTGTTTTGATTTTCATGACCGAATGCAAACTATTCAATAACAATTTGTGTAATACTTTCAAAGCCTCAATTTCACTACAAAGTTTGTTTATCTTTTGAACGATATTTTCATGACTATGTTATTCATATTGAGCATCTATGTTTTCAAGCAAGACGCGATTTTACGCATTATTCTACATCATTTCATCTAATCTATTAAGCGGTCTATGTGTGGTTGTCCGCAAGTTTTGGCGCTATTAGAAACCATTATTATGATGACGATTATATAAATGGTTTCACAATAGTGGCCGTATTCACGTTTTAACACATTTCGTTGATTGTTTTGATTGTAAATCAAATATTATTTTATTTATGTTGATACACGTATGCGTCACCCCAAAGAAACTCACCTCATTCTCGTGTTATCGCATTTCATGTAATCATATCCTCAAATACTTATAACCTCAAGTTTGTTCACGTGTGAAACTCAGCTTGCGATGTTATTATTAATTGTATCGTTGTTTACCTCAACTTTATGGGTTCATTTATTGGACTTCTCATTTTTCACTTACCGGATTTCATCTATCGGTGTTATTTAGCGCCTCGATATATAGACTTGACAATTATCTTGATGACTTTTGACTTCAGATCTCATTTCATATTGTTTACCCTAAAATATTTTTTTTATTTATTTAATCGAGCGTCTTTACTTATTTCAACTGAACTGTTATTATCACCTTGATTTATACCGTCTGATTTTGTTGCTTCAATTATGTACCCCACTTTTCCTAATTATTTAAAAGTCAATCCAAAAAAAAAATAAAATAAAAAATTTTTCAACCACTGGTATTGGGTTGTCTACATTGGTAAAAAAAATTTTCAATAAATTTATTTACACGTCTATTATTTTAAGATTTCAAAATAAATGTCTAGTAAACCACACAATGGAACGAACCATGTGGACCATACGACGATCGAAATAATTATGGGTGCACACTTAATTATCAAAATCCCCGTATGAAAGTCTTAGTTAGTACCCTTGTGTGCGATAACTCGGATCCGAGAATGATAGCGGAAGAACGATAGAAATGCGAATTATGATAAAGGCATGGTGGATACTCCGCCGGTACATCCTATATATAAGTGCCTTTATTATTATTATTATTATTATTATTATTATTATTATTATTCTCATTTGTAGCGTTTTTTTTTCGAATCATGCAAGGATTTGACGCTATTATTTTGTTTAAAATTTTTCAGGAAATTGTTTTACCAAGAACGACATTCGTTAGTAATTACCTCTTTACTTTAAGTATTTTAATTTCGGGACAAAATTTCCAAAAAGTTGGGGATACTGTGACATTCGTCAAATTCGAGTCTCGAGTTGTATTAGTTTTGTAAACTTTTATTTTGTAAAACCGACTCAACATTTTTAGAACCTTATTTAATTATTATAGACCTCGATCTTAAATAAATCGATGTTTGTCATAATATAGTGTTGTGAAGAAAAACATAAGGGGTTCAAACTGATTTTCGTAAAGTCGTTATAAGCTTTGGAAACCATTAAACTCGTATTAAACCATGATTGAAACTTGGAGGGTCTTTTCTGTATATATGTAACATATATATAAACCAAAAAAAACCTAACCCTAACATATTAAACTCCAGCCGCCCCATCTCGTTCTCCTTTTTTTTTCCGGCGCCGTTTCCGGCTATCGGAATCGGCTCCGGCCACCCCGTTCTCGGAAACACCACCTCCGGCGACCCCACCACCTCCGGTCGTCCCTCTCCTTCCCTCCCCAGTTTTTCCGGCAAGTCCTCTTCTCCGGCGGCCGAAGCGGCAGCCTGGTAACCGTCCTCTGCTCTCTTCGTCTCTTGCCGTGCACCGCCTCTCTTTCTCTCTCGTTGCTCTCTATCTCTCTCCCTATTCTCTCTCAGTCTCTGTCTCTCTCTCTCTCTCTCTCTCGCTCTCTCCGTCTATCTCTCTCTCTTTCTCCGTCTCACTCTCTCTCCGACAGCCTTTATCTCCGACGACCCCTGCTCTGCTCCGAAAAACTGTTCTCGGCCAAAAATTGTATGGTAAGTATGAGATTTAGAGTTTTTAATCGTTTTTGTGTCTAACTCATAACAGGTAATCGAGTCACGAGTCCGGTTCCCCCTTAAACCGACTTTGGAGAGTGTTTGGAATCATTTTTTTTATTTTATTAATCTCATAACTTATAATAAAGCTTATTATTATTATTATTATTAACAAGATAATATTTATCATTATTATTATTGTTATTATTATCATTTAACAAAACAATTATTATTATCATTATTTTCATAACAATAGATTATTATTATTATGATTATTATTATCATTATTATTATGATTATTAAGTAATTTTATTAAATTTTATTATTGTGAATATTATCCTCTTGTTTTATTAAACCGAAACCCATGTCGGGCCTAGTTGCCATTTAACGTCGTCGTCACTCGAGTTATATTTTTATCACTAATACTACTATTATTAAAATGTTATAAGTATTGGTTATTATTAATATGGCACATGTAATTATTATTATAATAATTATTATTATTACTATTAAAATTCATAAATCTATTAATAATGTATTCAACAACAAAAGTAATTATTATTATATTTATTATTACTACTACTTTACTTCTTTCTTGCTTTATCTTACTAATACATACATACTTATCCCTTTCTGCCTTGGATAGTACTTGTAACAACTCGGGTTTTTTGTTTAATTTATTTTATACCAACACCCGACCTGTTTCATGTTTGGGTAATTATAATCAATATAAATCGCGTTTATCGAGTTAATAATGATTTGTTATTATTGATTATTATATTTATATATTTTAATCAAAATAACTATGAACTAAATACATTTTCAACCCGAAACTATAATTTAAACCCTTTATGTATCCATCCTAAAAGAGCGGGGACCTTTGTGCAAAATTTGTAACTATATTATTATAACCCTTTTACCCAATCCAAGATCCGAACCCGTATACATGTTTAATCAAAACCCGAATTAATTTTCTTGAGCCCTAATCTTCGTTTATTATTGGAATTAATCTGTGCTTTTTATTCTTTACATATAATCGACTCTACTGACATTTTTAATTAGGAAAACATGATCAATGGGATACGATTACCCTTCGTATATCTTAACATCATATATCATCAATAGTTGGTTTCAATCAAATGAAAATTGTATACATTACCTTCTAGACCTTACGAATCAAACCCATATGATTAATTCCATTATCGTAACCTGCTAGTACAAGTTCTTGACCCGTCTTCGCCGTCGACTATTTGTCCAAATTAACCCTCTTTTGATCATCGTTGAAGGTATTGATACAACGACAACGACAACAACAACAACAACAAAGGTAATTGATACATGCATAATAATCGTTTTTATCAGTTTATCATTAACCCTAACATTAATTAAGCCATCTTATAACAGATTAATCGTTAAGATTTAGGGTTCTTGAAATCAAATTGGGATTTTATCAGTTTGCTATATAATGTATAGTTTTCATTCTTTAACCAGTTGCCATCTTGGCTCAGTTGGTTGCGGGGTGTGAGTTTATATACTGAGCCGACCAGTGGTGCAGGTTAATTTTATTTGGTAAATGGTTTTTAAAGTTTTAATTGATTATTTAACTATTTATAATAATTATTAAATATTCAATAAACAATATTTTATTAAAACCGACATCTTGGAGTTTGTGTTCTTGTCAAATCTTGTTAAAATCTTTCGTTCATGTGTGTGTGTGTGTATATATATGTGTGTGTGTGTGTGTTATAAGCGTACATTAATAAATAAAACCATATTATTTTATTGAAACCTGACACTTATTATTGGTAAACTAGCGTTTCTTGTCATTAAAATCTTTATAAACTCATATGTATATATTTATATCTATATATGTATTTATTGTATAAAAAGTACGACAAATATGTTAAACGTGTTAAAAGTATTTTTCGTTAAATATTTGAGATAAAATATCTATTTATATGTCATTATATGTATTGTTACATATTATGATTTATTGATATATTTATTTGATTTATATTTGTTCAAATATTAATATTATAAGATTTTTTTTTGTTATCACCATATTTCACATATCAAGCAAAGCGATTAAAATAAAGTGGCAGGTAAACGGGCAACAAGCTGCGCCGCAACCCCCTTTTGAATAGCAAAGCCAATCCTACTAAAAACGAAGCTTTGGGACCTAGGAGCTGAAGAGGTTCCGTGTACGACAAGCTGAACCCTACTCAAAAAATTCACAGCCTCTGTGGCCAGAAAACCAAATGTATCAAAAGAAAATGGGAGGAAGACATGTTGATTCTCTAAGCAAGCTTTCTCGTGTTTAACAATTGTGCCTGATTCAGCCTTCAGCGCTTTCTGACCCACAACAAACCCACGGTCCTTGAGCCCAGCAAGAGGAGACACTCCTGTAAGATCCACACAGGTGTGTTTTCCCCATGCCCACCCGGACACAAGAATACCAGCTGGTCGTAAAGTAGACCTCCCTTCAAGAGGATCCGTGAGAAAGTTAACAAGGGCTTCCTTTTTAGCAGAAATCCCTTCCAGTTTAAGAACATCACACAGAACATCCCAAGCCAAATCATGTCTGTATTTAAAGTCAGGTAATTCTTTGCAATACACCGCATGGTCTCCAAAAGAATCCAAACAGACCTTGCGACAAATTGGGCCAGGCTCATCAGTCGGGAACATAGGGATCATTGACCGGTATTTAAGGATAGCCCGATACTACAAAACCGACATATGTTAGCCCAATACTTCAATGGGGATGGCCGTTAGAAAATCCTGAGCCCGAGGAGCCCGAAGGCATTCAAACACCGCCTTTTAGCGAGGGGATAGATCAAACTTCACTTCTAAACTCTGGGCGATTCCACTAAATAAGGCACTCTCCACAACATGTTGGGCTTTAGGAGGGCGGTGTCCTTATTAGAGAATCCGCTAAGATCAAAATATGGAAGTGAAGTATGTAAATGATCCATCGCACACCCATAATCAGAGTCCAACCCATTAATATCACAACCCCGAAGAATATGGTCTTGCAAACACCACGATTGTGCACTCGAAGCCACAAAAGCATATGTAGATACATCCTCGGCCGAACATAGACCCAACCCCCCAAAACGGGTAGGTAGTGATGCCAACCTCCATTGGAGATCCTCGAAGAACGGACCCCCACAAACCACAATATCCTCAATCGCCCTTCGAAGACCAATGCCAAATATAGAAACAGCTTCCCCCACATATATATAGGGGATGGATCTTGCGAGAAGTGATATTACAGCGAGAAGTGCAAGAAGTGAAGGTGTAACTCCATTAATCCCTAATTTCACTCCCTTTCTTATGATGTTATCTACATGTATGTAGGTTGGTTGTATTTATGTCTTACCTACACATATTCAAACTTACCTAGACACATATACATACGTACCTACACACATTCAAACCTACCTACACACATACAAACGTACCGAGCCACATTCAAACCTACGTACTTATACACATACAAATATACATACACATATACAAACATACGTACCTACACACATGCATACGCACCTACACATCATAAGAAAGGGAGTGAAATTAGGGATTAATGGAGTTACACCTTCACTTCTCATTCTCGCTGTAAAAAAACTTCTGAAATCATCCAATACATATATATATATGTGTATATATATGATTAGGTTCATTTCAGAAGTGTTTTTAGTACGAAAAGTGCGAGAAATCATCATAACCAATCATAATTTTTCTTTTAATTTTATCTTTAATTTATGTTGAAGGGTATAATTTTAATCTCCATAAATGTGTAAATATGGTAACTATTAATTGCCGGAGGTTTCAAATAATATTTTATATTTTATTTTACTTAAATATTTGCAAGTAATATCTTATTTTTTATTTTTCTTAAATATTTTATTATGTTAACTATTTTTTAGTTGTCTTTAATTACTGTATGTATTGTACGTATTCCTCATGTTAACATTAGTGTCCCACGATTCTTCAAATTAATGTTTTTTGTACAGACCGTTGTAAATGA
Organism: Bidens hawaiensis; assembly: GCF_021521415.1. Taxonomy (NCBI): domain Eukaryota; kingdom Viridiplantae; phylum Streptophyta; class Magnoliopsida; order Asterales; family Asteraceae; genus Bidens; species Bidens hawaiensis. The sequence continues at coordinate 46,393 of NW_027496148.1, forward strand.
TAAACTATTTTGTATATTACGAAAAAACAGTACATATCATACATGACAGCATACTATGTTTTACTTACACATCCCATAGACATGCGTTTGCATATTTTTTTACATGTGTTCACCATAATACTTCAAATATATTTTTAATAAACAAAATTTTACATCACCCTAGTTACTTAGCTTCGTCAACCGTTTGTATTAATGTTTAGGTATGTACGCACGAATGTATGTACGTATGTAGGTACTCAAGTATGTGTAGGTGTGTAGGTAAGTACGCAAGTATGTAGGTATGCAGATATGTGTAGGAATGTAAGGTAAGTATGTACGAACGTATGTATGTATGTATGTATGTATGTATGTAACGACGTACGTACGTACATACATACATTTGTATGTATGTGGTATGTGTAGGTACGTACGTAAGTATATATGTATGTATGTACGTTGGTGTGTAGGTATAATAACTGAAATGAGGTTAAAAATTGATTAAAAGTCCACCACAAAAACTACTACTTATAATGTAGTGAATAGTTGAATGTCTTAAAGATTTAAAATTTCTTGAATAAGAGCTCCTAATTACAAGATAATTGTTGTTATGATTTAATTAATTAAAGTGTAAATGGTGGTAACGGATGAAACATTGAAGTTTGATTTAGTGATTCCAAGACACCAAATATATTTATACCCTTTTGAATTAAATAAATGTGGCAATAATGTGTAATTAATTACAAATATACCATTTGGATTGTACACCATTGATTAAACACCATCAATGGTCCATATCTACTTCTCGCACTTCTCACTCTAAAATAATTTCTCGCATGATCCATCCCCCCCCCTCTCTCTCTCTCTCTATATATATATATATCCTCACATACATTTAATAAATAAGATAAAAATAATATTTTAACACTCGCTTAACAAACCGAAGTATTTGATGTTCAAATAAAATTTCCGTTTTAACTTATCCATTAATATATGTATAACATTTATTTATTTATCAAAAGTTAATATTTATTTTATAAAAACCTAAAATTAATAATAATAATAATAAATATAATAATAGATGGTAACAATATTAATAATAGTTTGGAACCCTAAACGTCTCCAAATCCGTTTTAAGCCGATTGGTAATCGTTGTGACATGTTTAATTTTATGTACAAATTTAATGATAGTTAAACTACACATAATATTGATAATTTAACTAATAATATTTTAAATTAAAATTCTACTTAAACCCTATCCATTGTAAGTCTTATAACTAGTTCGTTATAAAAAAACTATATTATCGTTAACAATTAGGAACTTTCTTCAACGTATCCCGATGACTCTATCTTAACTTCTTATCGTCGTCTCATCATTTATTTTCACTCGTTAAGGTTAGTTTACATATCTTCCTTTTACATCTTTTATATTTTTGGGGTAGCATGTACACCTTATTCACTTTAACTCATATTTTATTACCACATTTATTCAAAACGCAATTCAATATATGTTTATGTGTGATTATCGCATGCTCTATAATTATGTTCTATGTGCTTAAATTTTTATTTTATGTTGGTGGTTGGTATCTCATCCTTATCTATTCTTATCTAGTACGATCATACATTTACCCTGGTACGTTAATTTTGTATTAATAAAAACAGGTCCACACCTATCAATTGCTTACAATTTCATAAGATTTATAATGCTCATCATTTACATATGAGTTGTGAGTTGCCTATATATATATATATATATAAACTAAAACTTATGCATGCTCACCAACATTCGTGTTGACAAACTCTATTTTTATACATTCTATAGGTGAAAGTAATTAACATTGTTCGAGATCGAATAAATTAGTTTTACCTTAGGATATTATTCAAAATACAAAAAACATTATGAATTTGTTTCTTATTATTGAATTTGTGTACTTGTTTTATGTAAATGAAAATAAATAATTAATGTCGCTTTAATTAATGTCATTTGAGCTAGTATCTAATTATTATGTTACGTCCCGACATGTTTCGCCGCATTTGGTCGGGGTGTGAAATATAGGGTTTGGGTTAAATGCAAATATTTTTTATCGTGAAAAGTGTAAAAATAACTAGAGTAATGATGTTGTAAGGCCCCGTTACCGGTGCCCTGCATTTGGTGTTGGATTTACTCATAAACAATGTTTTAAATATCATAGTTAAATAAAACTTTATGCGGAATATAAAACTTTCATAGACATTATATAATAATTCATAACTTATCTTAAAACATTCTTGTCTTTCAAAATTTAAAACATTAAATATAAAACATCATGGGTCTTCTGATGCCAGCCTCTTATTGTTCTGCCACGTGCCCTGCTCTGTCACACCCCAACCTACGGCGGAAATGCCGGAGCGCGAACTGATTGTCACAGCTCTCAAGGTACTATCATGCAATATTTAAATGACAATATCTATTAATTTTACTCAATTTTCAAATAAATGAGATACAAAATACAACTCATTAAACAAACAATAAACACAAATTTAATTCTTGATTTTATCTTTTCTAACATAATTCTTCACTAAAGCTTCACAAAGTCTTGCAACTAATTCAAGCGATAACCTGCATATGCGTGTAAAATAGAATTTTGTCAACAACACATGTTGAGTGAGCAACACACCAGTTTAGTTGTACATATAGTATATATAACAAAAATATGTAGCTGCAACAAGTCATATGAGAATAACAAAATAACCAAATGAGCAAGTATAACTGAGATGTCGAGAAGCACAAAGGCTAACGACTGGCGTATGATCATACTAGACTGAGATTATGTTGGACCTCTCCGAATGCGAAAGCATACAAAGAAAATAAGCACATAAGCCAGTAAGGTATAAGTTGTTAACACATAAGACAATAGTTGCAGTTTTGAGTATAAGTATATATGAAAAGTATATTTACGCATATGTCCCCAAAACGTGAGAAAACGAGTAAAATAGGGGAATGTGGTACTCACCTCGATAGATGAACAAATGTGATAAGAGAAATATTACGGATGATGATTCACGAAAATCACGCGTTGACGATAAGGCCTATAAAGGAAGATAGAATATGAATACGCTAAGTTAATGAACTAGATCAATTAAGAAAGCTCGATAATTATAATTATTATTTAGTTACTATTATACCCCTTTTTAATCATAATGAATATAATTATATTTAAAGATATTATATGAAAAACTATTAGTTTGTTAAATTACAAAAAAGTATATTATAATACTGCATTATATAAAAATATTGTATAAATACATCGTTAAAAATATTATTTGTTTAAAAGTATACTGTAATATATAATATAAAAATATCATAGGAATAAAATACATCTTCAAGAATTATAAGTTTGTTAAAATATATATATTAAACCAAAAATTTTAGTTTACGTGATATTATATATACATATATATATATATATACATAATGATACTTTGTTTGGTGGAAATATGTCCGATAAACTTGAGCTTGCGGGCACGCATTTCGGAGGTGTTTTGGGTTTTCACAATGGTAGCAAGCACGTGTATTAGGAACACTGGGTTGAGCAAGAGGGGTAGGTTGTTGCGGAACAACTTGTGCAGTAGACGGGACACGATATGTGTTAGCTAGATGGCCATAACGGTTACATTGGGTGCAACGACGGCATAAGGATTTAACTTAGTGACAACGATTACAAATGGAGCATGACGGAAAAGGAACGAGGTAAGGTTTCTTGTTTGAGGAGACTTGAGGGTGGGTAGGATTTGTTGCAGCAAGGTTCTTACGTTTCTTGTTGTGAGGATGAGTGGAGGTAAATAGTTTGTAGTCACTAGCAGAGGAATTAGTGAGAAAAGTTGAAACGGTTTCATTGGTGTTTTGAATTTGCATCACTATCCTAGGGATCGCAGCAGCTATCTCTTTGGCGATACAGGCAGCCATACGGTGATTGTGAGAATCAAACGATTGATGTCGAGGATAACAGTGATTTCTTATATTAGACATTCTACGAGGACAAAAAATGAGGATTTGTAAGATGAAGGATAAATTGAGGAAATCATAAGAATAGTAAAATGTTTAACTATGAAGATAACTTATAATAATGATGCGTTAAGAAGTAAGGGAATTGCGTCATGAGGATTAAAAGTAAACGTTTATAAGATGAGGGAGGTACATTGCGTAAATAGTTGTTAAATGATGTAGTCAATAAGATTAATGTGTGATGACTACATAAGGAGTTAAGTCAGTTTAAAATTTAGATTATTAAGTTAACAATAAATTAACGAAATATAAATTGTGGGTGTTGGCCTCCCATGAGCTTTCCATGGCAATTTAAATGGCCCAACGAACTAACGAAAAACAACTGAGTTGGACAGCCCATGAGCGTTACATGGCAATTTGATTGTCCCAACTAATTAACGAATTAGCAATGCAATGAAGTTTGTCGGCCCAATGAGCGTTACACGGCGTTTTAACCGACCAAACTAAATAATGAACTATCGAAATAAATATGGGTAGTCGGAGAATCTTGTGAATCACCACGTGGATTACTCCAACAAAAATACGAAATCAAGTTAAGAAATGGATAGTAGGAGTGCACATGGGTTCCATGGATTTTTCACCCAACTAACCATTTAAATAACGGAACACAGTAATCGGGAAAACCGAGTTTAGCCACGAATCACCGTGAATTCGGTTAAAATCAACCTAAGACGTCGGTCATATGGCATTTATGGGTCTCGCTCGGGTCCATAGGGTTGAGTACTGTGGTCAGGTTATCACCCAGGTAAGGAATAACGTCTTACCTTTGGTTCTTGGAACCATTTTGCCAGTGCCCAACTCACAGTTTCTCTTCCCCTTTCATTTATCATAGGGACATGCCACATAACCTAGCCTTTAGGTGTACGAGTGAAAACAACAATGGGAATTCTTAAGGAATTTCCCGAAAATAAAAGCAATCTACTTTTCGAAAAGTTTTCTTTGAATGTTGAGGCATAGCCTCGGAGTTTGTGTGTGTGTGCATAACAATACAACAGATAATAAATAAATAATTATCTAAGAAAGTTGTAAACAATTTAAAATTAAACACATAAAGAAAACATATAGGCACGTATGGGGCTCCTAAACATGTGTCTAAGGCAATATCTAACGACATATCCTAAACCTTCGGCTCTGATACCAATCTATCACACCCCAACCTACGCGGAAATGTCGGGGCGCGAACTGATTGTCACAGCTTTCAAGGTACTATCATGCAATATTTAAATGAAAATAACTATTAATTTTACTCAATTTTCAAATAAATGAAATACAAAATACAACTCATTAAACAAACAATAAACACAAATTTAATTCTTGATTTTATCTTTTCTAACATAATTCTTCACTAAATCTTCACAAAGTCTTGCAACTAATTCAAGCGATAACCTGCATATGTGTATAAAATATAATTTTGTCAACAACACATGTTGAGTGAGCAACACACCGGTTTAGTTGTACATATAGTATATATAACAAAAATATGTAGCTGCAACAAGTCATATGAGAATAACAAAATAACCAAATGAGCAAGTATAACTGAGATGTCGAGAAGCACAAAGGCTAACGACTGGCGTATGATCATACTAGACTGAGATTATGTTGGACCTCTCCGAATGCGAAAGCATATAAAGCAAATAAGCACATAAGCAAGTAAGGTATAAGTTGTTAACACATAGGACCATAGTTGCAGTTTTGAGTATAAGTACATATAAAAAGTATATTTACGCATATGTCCCTAATAAACGAGTTTATTAGGGCCCGGTTCCCTCTTGCCTCGATTATTATTAGGGTTTGGTTCCTTCTTTCCTCGAGTATTATTAGGACTCGGTTCCCTGTTGCCTTGAATATTATTAGGGTTCGGTTCACTCTTGCCTCGAGTATTATTAGGGCCCGGTTCCCTTTCGTTACCATACAACCATACATTACCTATCCTTGTTATTATCCTTATGACATTCATACATATATACATACATATCATGCATGCATACTTTATCTCATATACTCATATCATATTTACTATATAATACCTTCCTCAACAATACGTACAATACCCGAAGGTCGTTCACGTACTGAAAAGCATTCATTCATAATATAAACATAACTATCGCATTCATCATTAATACATACACTTACCATTTAAGGTAAGTGTATTAACATTCACATTAAGTATGCACACAGCCCCGAAAACATAACAAGGATATGGGGCAAGAAACTCACCCGGATTCTGTTTCTTTCTCCGTCAATTGTTATCCCTTTATTTTGTTGAGCTCGGCTGACTTTACAATAATTATACGTATCAATACATATCCTATTCACATTATTCATATTTCAGCCAAAATGGCTAAGTCTGGTCTATTCTAATTGTCTTGTTTTAGAATACAATCTACTTAGAATATTTGCATACCTTGTATTTGAATGGTATTAGAATACATTTGTATTCTAATGATCACATTGTTATCTAATGATCACATTGTAATCTAATGATCACATTGTAAGCTAATGATCACATTGTAAGATAATGACCCCATTGTAAGCTAATGATAACATTGTAAGCTAATGACCATATTGTAAGCGAATGCATTGTAAGCGAATGTAACTGACATATGCGAATTGGCCATTTGTAAGCGAATCATAACAATGTAATCGAATGAGCTGAATGATTTGGTCACGGGTTGGTCATGTATCATCATTATCTTCACTCGTTTTAACCTTAACACTTTAGTATGGCTCGGTATTGACCCATAAATGTTTTCTTAACCGTTTTCGGCCAAAACTTGACCCGAGTGACCATAAAGTTTAGACCTTTATGGCTAAAACGTCCAAAACTAGATCTAGGGTTTATTTTATGACCCTTTCAAAACCATAAGTTTGTTAAGTCCATTTTAAAGTCAAGTTTGCTACTTTATGGTTCGTTTATACTCGATCTACTCTAGGGTTTGGTCTCATGGCTAACCGTTCATAAAAACATAAACTTTAAGATCAAGAGCGTACCTTTGAACGTTTGTTAGGTTATGTTTTAGCTTGGTTATCTTGTATGTTGCTTAAATATCCAAGATCTATCAATATGTAGCATGGTTTGGCCTTGTATCCTTTCTCTCTAGCTCACGGCTTCAAGAGAGGGTTTATGTGTGTGTGCGTGTGTGTTTTAGTGTGTAGATAATTATGGAAATATGGAAATGAGGATTTAGCGTTTTAGGGAGGTTTAAGGGAGTATTTATACTCTCTAAAGCCCATGGACCTAAGGCTCATCCCACCCTTTATTCCATCTTTAATTATCCAAGTCCATACCCCTTATTATGTTTAATTCTTAATTAAATATTAACACACGAAAAACGAACATAAATTATTTTATTTTTATATAAATTTTAGGATGTTACAAGTCTTTCCCCCTTAAAGAGGTTTCGTCCTCGAAACCTAACTATCATCTAAACAAGGCAGGGTAAAACTTGCGCATCTCATCCTCTACTTCCCATGTTGCATCCGATCCCTTGAATTGCTTCCATATCACTTTCACTAAAGGTATGACCTTATGACGAAGTTGCTTCTCCTTGCGGTCAACTATCTCGATTGGTAGTTCAACTGTTCATAAACCTCAATGTCCATAAATGGCACATGAAACGTGTCATCCGCCAGACATTTCCTCAGATGAGAAACATGAAAGGTTGAATCCTTCTAACTCTTCAGGCAAATCCACCTTATAAGCCACTTCACCCGCATGATCTATAATCATAAACGGTCCAATGTATCTCGGACTCAACTTTCCCCTCTTTCTAAAACGAATGATCCCTTTCCAAGGCGAGACCTTGAGCATCACATTTTCACCAACGTTAAACTCAATCGATCTTCGTCGCTTATCAGCATACGACTTTTGACGGTCTTGAGAAGCCTTCATCCTTGATTTAATTTGATCAAACCTTGATGAGGTCTCTTGCACAACCTCTAGGCTTCCCATCTCTTTCTGGCCAATTTCTCCCTAACATACAGGAGTTCAACAACGTCTTCCATACAACATCTTGAAAGGTGGCATTCTGATACTTGAATGGTAGTTGTTGTTATAGGAGAACTCCGCCAAATGCAGATGATCATCCCAGCTTCCTCCAAAGTCTAATACACAAGCACGTAGCATATCCTAAAGGGTTTGGATCGTCCTTTCAGACTGTCCATCTATTTGAGGATGATACGCTGTGCTCATGTTCAATCTCGTCCCCATAGCTTCATGAAACTTCTTCCAGAACCTCGAAGTTAATCGAGTATCTCTATCAGACACAATCGATAGTGGCCCTCCATGCTTAGTTACCACTTCCTTTCTAAACAAGCTTGCTAACATTTCTGACGAGATAGCTTCTCGTATAGGCATAAAGTGAGCACTCTTTGTTAAATGGTCCACGATCACCCAGTTGGTATCATGATGCCTATCTGTACGAGGTACCTTGGTTATGAAATCTATAGTGATGTGTTCCCATTTCCATTCAGGTATTATTGCGAGAAATGCGAGAAATGAATATGAACCACTAGTTTTATTTTAGGTTTTAAAAGTTTAAATATAAATTAAGAGAGTATAAATGCATCTCTCTCTTCAATTAATATATCTATTCAATTAATATAACTAATCAAATTACTATAATTGAAAAATATTAAGAATTCATTTATTTTTATAACTTATTTTGTCTATTGAATTTTTATCCTACACAAGTACAATTTATTCAAACGTTAAAATTTCTTTCTATCCAAATTACTTCCAACTCAATATATTAATATCCATCAACACGTAGTTACATTGTGATAAATATTACAAAAAGCTATTTTACATGTGTTTCCATTAAATATCAACAAAAAAAAAATACAACCTACACAAAAACATATAGTCTACACTTGTTATAAGAATAAGAAAACATATAACCTACACACAAAATTCATCATCAATAAAATACACACGCACACAAAAACATATAACCTACACACGAAAATTTTATCCTACCCAAATACAATTTATTCATACATTAAAATTTCTTTCTGTTTAAAACCAATTTCTTCCAACTCAACTTATCAATATCCATAAACACGTAATTACATTGTGATGAATAATATAAAGAACTATCATACACATGTTTGCATTAAATGTGAAATATACAACCTACACAAAAAAAATATAACCCAAACTTGTTCTAAGAATAAGAAAGCATATAACCTACACACGAAAAACATATAACCTACACACGTGTAGGATATGTGTATATTTGTGTAGTTTATATAATTGTTGATGTCGAATTAAATATGTAAGTTGTATGTTTTTTTGTATGTTGTACATTTTTATTGCTCAAAACAAGTGTTTGTTAAATAATTTTGTGTAGGTTATATATTTATTGTTTATATTTAATGGACATATTTGTATGATATTTTTTTTATTATTTATGACAATAGTTTTGCTAGATATATCAATTGAAAAAAATATATTATGTTTCAATATTTATTGTTAAAAATTACACGTTGATATATGCTAATAAATTGAGTAGAAAGAAATTATTTTTTAAATATAAAGAACTAGTATTATATGAATAAATTGTATTTTTATTTGATAAAATGAGAGGATATAAATAAATTATAAAACTAAATTATTGTTTTTATCTTTTAAATTATTATAGTTAAATTAGGTAGATATATTAATTAGAGAGATATTTATTATGGTTATATTAGTTGTATTAATTGGAGAGAGAGTGCATTTATTGTTGCATTTACATCTTTTTCATTTATCTTTAAGTTTTTAAAGCCTAAAATAAAACTAGTGGCTCATATTCATTTCTCTCTTGAACTTAAACACACATACACACACACATATATATATATATGGTGAAGTTATAATAAGAAGTGGAGTGTGTCTAAGAAGTGTAAGAAGTAATCTGGTGCGTTGGATATGTTGATCTGACGGTGAATATTGAGAGTGTGTTTTATTTTAGTTGCGGTGTGTTTATTGTGTGGTGCGTTTTATTATATCTAATAGTGAAAACACACTGCTTAGGAAAAATCTACTTCTTATTATAACATTGCTATATATATATATATACACACACACTAAAGACCAACATACGGTTATATCACGGAATTTAGTGTTCATGAATATTAACAAGTTATGTTTTTTACGCGTGTACAAAACTATGTAGGTTTTAATGTGACAGTTATAATACATTTATGCATTTTTCTTTTGCTGTTATCTTTCCACCGTTCGTGTACAAGAAAAGCCCCCCACCCCCACATACAAAACCAAACCCCAACCTAGAAAACATATACCCCCTACAAACCTATCCCTAAATGCTAAACTAAACCCGAAGGCTAAACTGAGATTTTTTTTATTTTATTGTATTTTTTCGTTGGGGATAAACATTTTGATTTTTTTTCTTTTTTTTTGTTTTTTTCGTTTTATAATTTTTTAATTATTATTTTTTTTTATTTTTTTAAAGGGATTTTTTTCTCTTATAAAAATAATGTGATGTATATGATTGAGGGTGTAACATAAGAATGTGAGGAAATGATCAAAGGTTGGGAAGAGCGTTCCTCACTTTTTTGGAGTTCCCCAAAGAACTCACCCTTATATATATATATATATATATATGAGAAAGTTAACATACAAATAAAATTAATTTGCTAATAACGAGAATCATGTATAGTAATTATTTAACGACATCGTAGAATAATTACTCTATGATGTAATTACATAATCACTCTACTTGATTCTCACAGTTAACACGTTAAATTCATGTGTAATTGATCCAAACTATATATATAATTGAGAACTTTGAGAACCATTTTGTACCACTAAAAACCTTTAAAAAAATATTTAAAAAATAAAAAACAAAAAAATACAAAAAAGTAAAAAAGTAAAAAAACAAAAATTCTTATATTTAATTCCGGTTTCATAAAAAAAATTCGTATTATACACATGTGTATAATTTCATTTAATCTCTAGCTACGTAATGACACAGATGTACATTATCATATACCTTAAATTGTACATATGTGTATAAAAAACATGTATGTACATATATGTACATATTATACATATATGTATAATTTAGCTAAACCGAGATGGTTTTTTTATGATACCAGGATGATAAATAAGAATTTTGGTTTTTTTACTTTTTTTATTTTTGCGTTTTTTTTGTTTTATGACTTTTTTTTTATTTTTGGGTTTTTGTGTTTAAAATGGTTCTCAAAGTTTTAATTTCAAAATAGTTCTCGCATGATTCCAATCATATATATATATATACACTTTTTGTAATAGTCATCATAATAGTTTTTATAGGTATTCCCACTGAGGAAAAAAATATATTTATTGATGACTATTAAAAAAGTTACGTGTTGATGGATGTTGATAAGTGAAGTTGGAAGAAGTGTTTTTAAATAAAAAAAGTTATAGTGTATGAATAAATTGTATTTCAAACTTTATGTAGAATAAAATGAAGAGAAAGGATAAAAATATAACAAAAATAAATTAATTGTTTTTATCTTTTTAAATATTATAGTTTAATAGATAATTATAATTGTTTTACCTTTTTTTAAACTGTTTTGTTTTAGTGTGGTTAATTATATTAATTGGAGAGAGAAATTAGTAGTTTTAGTAATTGTATTAATTAAAAAGATAAAGTATTAATGGTTGTAATTAATAATAATTGTATTAATTTAAAAAGGTAAATTATTAATGGTTGCAATTAAAACTTTTCATTTATTTTAAACATTTAAAACTTGTTGAATTATGGGTCCATATTGATTTCTTACATTTCTCGTACTAATATTACTTTTTGCATGAACTTAAGCGCACGCGTGCGTGCGCGCGCACACACACACACACATATATATATACCTATCCTGAATCGACCAGCTAATTAGAGACAAAAATATAATCCGGATCGACTAGTTAGAGATAAAACATAAACCGAAATTACTCGCTAGGGATACAAATATCAATTAAAATGACCTGTTAAAGATGAGAAAAAATAATGAATATTGATGAAATATCTTTGTTGCAGGTCACACAAGAGTCACTCGAGGAATCAAAGGAAGCTAGCTCTAGCTATTACGAAAACTAATGGTTAGTCAATTTGTGTGTTGATTTAGACCTAATTGACCGATTTCATAGTAATCAACTGAATTTTCTTTATGAAATATTAGTTCTCAATTCATAAATGAGATTAGTTAACGAATTAATAATTACAAATGTTAATTACTGTTTTTTTAGATGTATATTAACGAAACATTTAAATAAATCATTCAGTTGTAACTTTATGCGCTTTAAAAAAATATTTTATTGTCATTTGTCTCGAGTCGTGCACTCATTTTTACAACAATGTAACTTTTTGATTAATATCCGAACATATTGTGTTCAATGACTTCTAGAACACATCGCTAACACGCAGGGTCAATTTACTAGGTTATATCAAAAAATGGAAAGATGAAGACTTCAAGAAGATAAGGATATATATTTTAAAACGTTGACAACTTCATTGAACATCTAAACGAGATAACAATTAACTCGATGATATAGCGAATACTACCAACATTTAACTTAACAAGCTAATCATGACAACAACACCAAGCTGGATTTCCTCTGCATGCACCAGTTACGAAGCCCATCCTTCGGCAAGCATGCCTGCAATCCTCCTTTATATAACTACATTCTGCAAGGCAGGCTGGCAAAAGAGCTATATACAAAACATTTTATCAGTAACATTTAATTACTGTAATGTTTATGGATTGCACTTGGGATTTTTAAAATACATGAAAGACTAAAGAAAATTCTCATAACGTAACATGAAACAATTGTCATGAAAAGAAATGCCATCATAAAACATGTTAGCACAATAGCATGTTTTGATGTTAAAGCCATTAGTTTGATGTTAAATATTGCTTGAAAAATAGATTATAGTTGTGGTTGAAACTAAGACTTCTTATATAGCAATATATACATTAAATACAAAAGATATTAACATCAAGGTATATCTCTTTAATATACTGCACTATAATATTACACACTTGATTGAGCCCCTAGTGCTACGAGAGTTATTTAGGTTTTTGTTTTTTTTAATCGTTTTGGTATTTTATATTTTGTAATAATTTTTATATTTTAACGTACTTTTGTTTTGATTTAATATGCATATATTAGTATGTTGTGTTCATTATATTTTTTTATTAACTTTTGGGCTCTTTTAATTGAGATGTGTATGTTTATAGATTTTTAACGAACAAACATAAATAAACACGAACATGTTGATTTTTCTAAATGAATTTTTCTTCATAACTATTCTAAAACAAATGAGTTGGTTAGTCAATTTGTTCAGTTTTATAAAGTATAACTATTTAATATAGATTTCATTTTATTATATGTTTAGTTAGCTTTTATCCCCTGTATTACGGAGTTGTTTTATATTATTCGTTTCAAATATTTATATATTTTTTTGGATTTTAATTTTATTTATTGTAAGGAAGTTATAATATACTTAAGATTTGATGATAAAAGAGTTTCACAATAAACGAGATGTTATAATCCGATTTAAAAGCTATTTGTGTTTGGTGAGACACATGACCCGCTTATTTTTTTTTTACTAAAAAATTGTTTCTTAATTATCTATATAATAATTTACAACTTTGGCACCGCAAAGTCCTCGTTGGTCCACTTTGCAGCACCTTATTGGTGGTATTTTTTATTTACTTTCTGGTTTTTTAGTTCAAGTATGTAACGTACGTAACAAAAATCGATCGAAAACCAATTTTTGTTTTGTTTTAGTTATGGTATCGTAACAAACGTGACGGAAACTGACCGGATTCGCATAAACTCACAGCGTTTTGTTTTAGTTCTAGTTATAAATAATATCTTTTTTTAAAAAATCAGATATTAAACTTTGGTATATCCCTATTTTATAGAATTTTCATATCAAATATTTGGTTGGATTAATTATTCATTTAATGAGATGTTAAAAACAGTTTAAGAGCTATATGTGTTTGGTGAGACTCATATTCATGAATTCGGTCAAATTCATGAGAGACCTCTATTTACAAACAAAACAATCTGGTGCCTTGAGAGAATGTACGGAGCAACCAGAGAGCTTTTAAAGGTTTCGTTTATATATATACATACTAGTTTTTATCCCCGTATTACGAGGGTTGTTTTATATTATTTGTTTCTAATATTTATTTATTTTTTGAATTTTTATTTTTTTATTGTATGAAAGTTAATAATATGCTTATAGTTTGATGATAAAATGTTTCACAAATAAATGAGATGTTATAACCCGACTTAAAAACTATATGGGTTTGATGAGACCCAAGACCCGTTTATTTTTTTTACTATAAAATTGATTTTTTAATTATAAATAATATATATCTTTTTTAAATAAATCAGATATTAACTTTTAGTATATCCCATACTTTATAGGATTTTTAAATCAAATATTTGGTGAGATTAGTTTTTAATTTAATGAGATGTTATAACACGTTTAAGAAATATCTGGGTTTGATGAGACCATACCCATGAATTCGGGTTAAATGCATAAGTAGCCTTCATTTAAAAATCAAGCGAATCTAGTGACTCCATTAAAAAGGGAACGACCATATCACGACACGTAAGATTCTTATGGTTTCGTTTATATATATATATATATATATATATTATAGATTTAAGATTTTGTTATTTTAGTTTAGTTATTTACTTTTCTTAATTGTTTTTAACAAACAATTTAAATACTTAATTTCGGGGGCTTAAATGCACTAAAGTTGGTTTTGCTCAATTGTGAAGCCATACCTTTCAACATCCCCTTCTAAAGTTCCGAGTTTTCTTCCACTTTAATTTTTTGTTTTGGCTGTTTTTTTTTCCACACACTCAAACTCACGTATTCCATGTTGTTAAATAGTTACCTATATTTTGAAGTAAATTTTTATAAATTTAGTTATATATATATTTTTTATCTTGAATTAGTTTTTGTTTAGTCATAACTTCCTTTTAATCTTTTTAATTTCAAATCACTAAACCTAAAATGGTAAAGCTATTTTAGAGCATCTTCTAAGACAATAAATAAGTGGCATGGTGGTAAGGTTGTAGGATTGTAACTTGTAACACATGGAACACGGGTTCGAGTCTTTGTGGAGGTCGATATTGAGGTTTACTTTTAAAATAGAAGTGTCTAAATGTTACCCATAAACTTTAAACAAATTTACAACGTTGTTTTCGAAACTCAATAAAGTTATTCCACAGTCCATAGTCTTTAATAAATCTTTTTGAAGTTTCCTCTATTTTTCCTAACATTATTGCTTTCTTTCCATATGTTTGATATAGACTAAAATGTGCGGGTACCATTTTGCTTCTTATTTTATAGTGTCACGTCAGCGCCACATCATACCTTACTCTACTATATTATTTTTAACCATGGAAATGATTACCAATTTACCATTTCTCTCCCTCAAATAAAAAAAATCATATTTATATAGCAATAAACAATTTAATATAGCTCAACTTTTATTTTTTTAAAGTTATTATTATAACTAAATTTAAAAAAAACAAAATATTTGATATTAAACGTTAAAAAATTAAAGTTAAAAGTATTAAACAAAAAACATAAATTTATTAATATAATCAAAACTCAACATAATATTAATATATATTTAAATAATATCACCTAACACTCCCACCCATCTTCTCAACCCTCCATTTCTCTGTAACTTATCTCCCCCACCTTCTTAGCCCCATATTCAATAAAAAATATGTAAGGCCCCGGTCCCGGTACCCTACTTTGACATTAGATTTACTCATAAACACAATTTTAAATATCAGCGTGAATTAAAACTTTCACGGAATAATAATAAAAGTCACCATTCATTGCATTAAGTCTCAATTTAAAATAATAAAAAACATGTCTTTTTAGTTCAAACATTAACAACGGAGTCTTCAGATGTCAGCATTCTTTATTCATCTGTCATGTGTCCCCCTTCAAGCCAGCTGTCCCATCCTACTCACCTACGTGCATACTTAAAGTCAGCTGCGCTGAGTGAGTTCTAGTTAATCAGGCAACATACAACACATTCACATACTTATATATACGTACCCGGAGATACATATTACATACTTAGTCTGTTACCTTCCTTTCAATCGTACATATATACTTTCTTTCTTTTATACTTTCATTCTTTCTTGTTTTAGCTTACTTATACATACGTAATTATCTCTACGTTTTAAAGAGCATTTCGTCCTATAACCTTCGCAGATATTATTAGGGTATGTAACCATGTAACCTTCACATACATTATAGGGTATGCAACCCTGTAACCTTCGCATATATTATTAGGGTATGCAACCCTGTAACCTTCGTAGATATTATTAGGGTCTGCAACGCTTTAAGCATCCTCCATACAACCATACATTATCTTCTTTATATTCAAATTTATATACTTTCACACATACACTTAACTTTTTCCATTAATTTCATATATCATTCATACATCATTCGTAAAACAATAACATATCACATTATTACTTGGCGGTACATGCAATATCCGAAGATCGTTCACGTATCGTCAAGCATTCATTCATACATAAAATCATAGAAGGCATACACTTACCACTTAAGGTAGGTGTATTAACTAATCACATCGAGTATGCACACAACCCCGAAAACATAACAAGAAAGTGGGGCTAGAAACTCACTTGAATGCGATTATGTTCGGAGTTAATGGTAATCCCTTTCTTTAGTTGTGCTCGGCAAACTGTATAATAATTACACGTATCAATTACTATCACTACTCATATCGTATTTTTAGTTTAATTGTAACCCTTAAAGAACGGGGGTCCAGGGGCAGCGCCTTTGGCAGCGGGGTTCTAGGGGCGACAGCCCCTAGCGGGGTCCAAGGGGCAGAGCCCCTAGTTGGGGTTAAGCTGCCAGGTCAGTTTGGAAAAATTTTATTTTCATTAATTGTCTTAACACAATTTTCATTAGGATTTTAAATTATTATCTAATTTGCTAACTCATTCGCCATAATGAAATAAGCCTCATTCATTATCTTAACATAGCGAATGGGTGAGTAACGAATGATCTGATTCGTTATCTTAACATAGCCTAATTCGTTATCTTGATTCGTTATCTTGACAAGACCCGATTCGTTATCCTGATTCGTTATCTTGACGTGACCTGATTCATTATCCTGATTCGTTATTTTAACATAACGAATGAGCATATAACGAATGAGAAGGGTTCATTCGTCATGAGGACTGGGGATGAGATCGGTACCGTACCGATCCCGAAAATCCCTGTCCTGAAAATCGCGGATTCTTGGTACCGGTACCGAAATATTCGGTTAGGTACCGGTACCGGTACCGGTACGGGACTGGGACAGGACCGGTATTTAAGGTAAAATTTCGGGATGGTCTTGATGTAGGTTTTGGCTTGTCTAACACTATCAAGCTCGGGTTCTCAACTTCGAATCTTGGCTCATGATATAGGATGGTGTGTGTGTTTTGGAAAGTGTACGCTATGATGTAGAGATGGATAAAAATGGAAAGGTTTAGGGTTTAAGGGGTATTTATATTCCCTTAAGCCCATGGACCTAAGGCTAATTCCATCCCTTATTCCATCTTTTAATGCCGAAGCTCACCCTCTTATAGTTTATTTATCTAAACTGATACACAACACGTTATTGAATAAACGAAATTTCCTTTATTAATCTTATTGAAAGTAGGATGTTACAAAATAACTTCTTCTTTTTTTATGAAATATCAAGCACACATCGATATATTTATCGGCGATTTCTCCACCAAAATATCACCGCCAGCGGCACTGATGTGAGCAGGGTGGTATTCACCGTTGACACCGCCAGCCACGTAGATTCCTCCAACGGCAAATCGCCATCCACACCTGTTAGTCATATATTTTTTGATAGTCGGGCATGTGGTGGAATTCCCACGCAACACATGTGGAAAAATTATTAGTTAAAACTTAATTCAAGTTTTTGATTATCACATTCATGGAAATGGATCATAGATGTTAGAAACACTTCAATGTTATCCAATGAGTAACTTTTTTTTGCTATTTATTTTGTTAGGACGTTTGAGGTTTTTTTCTACTACCTTCTTATTATAAAAAGTGCTTAGTTTGCTTAGTTATATGATGTTTAATAATGTTCTAAGTATGTTGTTATGGTGTTTAATACTGTGTTTTTCAGTTAATTTAATAAAGTTCCAAGTATGTTGTTACAACGTACAAATTTTTCTTTATGTTTCAATGTTAGTCTGTTTAACGGTTTAGTGTTTAGTGTTTTGTTTTTATGTTTTTCTTTTATTATAATGTGACATCGTTTTCTTTTTTCGTCATTCTAATAATACCAATATAACACATTATGAAAATTCAAATTATAACTTTGAGACGTGTTTATTTTTATATATGTTTCATTAAATTTTTTTATAAAATCAAAGGTGAGTTTTTTTTTTCATTCAAATGATGTACAGGTGACAAAAGTGAAAACACATGTCATCAAAGCAACTGCCATTGACTCTCTTATAAAGTGACGTTGTTTGCGTTTTTCTTTTTCGTCATTCTAATCTATAATATAACGTAACGCATTATAAAATTCCGAATATACCGTTGCAGTGTCCATGATTCCATGATTAAATATGTATCAGTACCAATATTTATTTTTATGGTTTTCAATCGAAGTAAAAAATTCCGGTCATTTGGACATTGCCTTTCGATTGTTATAGCGGTGTCAATAACATGGCATACCAAATCAATACTCACCAAACTCTTGCACGTGTTGCGTAGGTAGTCGCACTAATTTAAAAGAATAAAAAAAGAGAAACCAATAAGTTGGTGATTGTGTAAGGGCCCGTCTCCGGTGCCTCACATTTGGACGTTGGATTTACTCATCAACATAGTTCTAATCATCAGAGTTAATTAAAACATTCGCGGAACATAAAAACTTTCATAATATATTAACGATCCAACACTTGTCTTAAAATGACATCTTGTCTTTCAAAATAAACAAAACATTAAACATAAACGTCTTTAGTCTTCCGATGCCAGCTTCTTATTCGCTTGCCATGTGTTCCCCTCAAACGAGCTGCTTCATCCTACTCATCCGCGTGCATACTAAAAGTCAGCTACGCTGAGTGAGTTCTAGTTAATCAGGCAACATACAATTTATTCTCATATATTTCTTAACGTATCCAAAGACACGTATTAATACTTTGTCTTTGTATAAATATCCATAAGAGGAACGTCACGTAATATCTATTAAAAAAACTATTACTATTACCCATGCTATATATTCTCCATAGAGGGAACACTTTACACATATATTATCCATAGAATGAACACTCTCTATATATATTATCCATAGAATGAACACCCTATATACTTTCCATAGAAGTAACACCCTATATACTTTCCATAGAAGGAACACTATACTATCCATTAAAGGAACACTATACTGTCCATAAAAGGAACACTATACTATCCATAGAAGGAACACTGTATATATAAGCTATAATTTAATATCCATGTAAGGAACTAATCTCTTTCCCTGGAAATACGTTCAATATCCGAAGATCGTTCACGTACCGACAAGCAATCAATCGTATCTATCACATATATCATACATGGCATACACTTACCATTTAAGCTAAGTGTATTGACTGTCACATCGAGTATGCACACAGCCCCGAAAACATAACAAGGAAATGGGGCTAGAAACTCACCTGGATCCTGTTCCTTTATCCGTTAATCGTTGATCCTTTATTTAGTTGAGCTCTGCTAACTTTTAATGTTCGTTTGTTGTCGTTTGGCTTAGTTATGGACTTTAATCTTGGATCTATATTGTATATGGACGATCTAGTAATATTTAGCGTTCGATCTTGCTTCTTCTTTCTTTCTCTTGGCCGTTTATTGTAAGGTGTATGTGTGTGTTCTTAAGTGTGTGTAGAGATTATGGAGAGGATGGAATGAGAGTTAGGGTTTTAGGATGGTTTAAGAGGGTATTTATTCCCGTTAAAGCCCATGGACCTAAAGACAATTACCCTTTAACCCACTTAATTATTCCAAGTCCATGATCCTTTCTTTCTTTAATACTAATTAATTATTTTTCACACAGCAACTTAACGAAATCTTTCTTTAGTTAATATTATAAACTTTTTTCTATTACTCCGAGAAATTTTTAAGCCATAAATAAATAATATATTTAAATATTATTCTTTGAAAATCCGGGATGTTACAGATTGTCACACGTTCAAGAGGTTTCGTCCCCGAAACCTAGCTTATTCCTTGCAAAGGAACACTTCCTATATTCACGCACTTTATTGGATCGTTTTTGCTTTCCGGGTTATCCTTCTTACCTCTGACTTGCAGTCATCGAGCGGTGTTCATGTGCTTTTAGCTATTCGCGGTAGCTTGTCCATGAGGCCCTCGATGTACCAAGTCTTGTCTCGTCCTTTCAAGGAACGTTGTTTCGTACTATATAACACTATTGGTTAAAACGACATTTTATCATAACATAAGTAATCAGGCATCTAAGACAATTCATATAATTAATAACCACCAGTCTAAACCTTAATATAACACAACACGCATTGAGTCATTAATAAGTCAAACATAAATTAAACTTATGGCTAATAGCTAGCCTTCTTTAATGGTCCTCTCTAAGCAAACGGAGGAACTGTTCACAAGCATTCATCTCTGCCCTGCTCTCGTCCCTTGGCTTCCTGCAGTCCCTTGCTAGGTGTCCATGCCCTCCACAGTTATGACACCTATGATGATCCTTGCACTCCCAGGAGGAATGTCCTGCTTCCCCACACCTGTAGTAAATACCTAATCCCATTCTACATTCTCCAGGGTGCTTCTTTCCACATTTTTCACAAACAGTGAACTCCTTATGCCTTGCCTTCTTCTTGCGTGGATCCTCTTCATTATCTTCATTTTGTTTTGAGGTTGGGTTCTTTCTCTTCAGTTCACTCTTCTACTCTTCATTGATGGCAAGGTCCTCATAAACCATCTCGGCCAATTCCACAGCTGAGTCAAACGTTGCGGGTTTACTAGCCTTAACCAAAGTGCGAACATTCTGTGGAAGTCCCCTGATGTAACACTTGACCCTCTTAGTTTCAGTGTTCACCATGTCAGATACCAGCCTAGACATGCGGTTAAATTCAGTAGTATACTCCCGGTGGGTCATCTTTCCTGCTTTCAAATTCAGGAACTTCAACTCAGCTCTTTCAACTTCGGCATCAGCACAGAACCTCTTCATCACCAACTGTTTTAGATCATCCCATCTCATCGCCTTAATCTCAACCCGAGTCTTTCTCTGCTCCACACACTCCCACCAATACATAGCTTCATCACCAAATGACTGTGTAGCATAACCTACAGCTTGGTCGGGACGACATTCGCTAATGCGGATAATTTTATCCATGACGGTTATCCATTGAAGAGTAGAGATTGCGTCTCCCAAACCAGTCAGCTTAAGCAGGTCACATCCTTTGAAGGTCTTATAGTTGCATCCACCTCGACCTCTTTTCCTATTGTCAACTTTCACAGACCTAACCACACTTGATGCCTCCCTCTCTCTTTCATCATCTTTCTTACCATCTCCTCCCGCTCCTTCTGCGGTTCTTTCACGGCTTCTAACAGACCCTTCAGGAGTCAAGTTTTTCACAGCAGTGGCTACAGCTTGAACAATAGCTTCTTGAATCGCGGGATCCAGTTGAACCCCTTCATTGTTGTTCGGATTTCCTCCAGCTGCGCTTATTTTATCTCCGGTGTTGGAAGCTGTTTCGACAAAAAGGTCATTTCACACGACGAGGCCTGCCACGACGTCCGGAGTGACCTCCAGCTCTCACAATGTCTCCAGTTCCCACATTTCCTACCGTTCCAGCCATCGTATTCTAAAAGGGAAAGCACAAACGTCATCACTCATGGAACTATTTAGTACAAGGATATTAAGACTAACAGGTAATAACAGTGTCCAGTTGTGATTAGCTGATCACCTTACTTTCTGTGTCCTATACACTTCCTATAATGAGTCTATTTGTGCTGATTCTAATCTTAAACAGTTAAACAATCAAACAAGCAAGAAATCCTATCCATATTAATCAAGATAACCTTAACATTTATTATTTAACCATACACTTTACGTTTACTGAGCTTGCTTGAGTGACATATGGCATTCTTGGACTGGCATCTTCTTACTTAAATCCCATTCTCTGTTCGAGTCTAAGCATGTAGGATGCTTAAATCTCTCGAACTTTGCTCTGATACCAACTTGTAAGGCCCCATCGCTGGTGCCTCACATTTGGACGTTGGATTTACTCATCAACATAGTTCTAATCATCAGAGTTAATTAAAACATTCGCGGAACTTAAAACTTTCATAAAATATTACATAACGATCCAACACTTGTCTTAAAACGACATCTTGTCTTTCAAAATAAACAAAACATTAAACATAAACGTCTTTAGTCTTCCGATGCCAGTTTCTTATTCGCTTGCCATGTGTTCCCCTCAAACGATCTACTTCATCCTACTCACCTGTGTGCATACTAAAAGTCAGCTACGCTGAGTGAGTTCTAGTTAATCAGGCAACATACAATTTGTTCTCATATATTTCTTAACGTATCCGAAGACACGTATTAATACTCTGCCTTTGTATAAATATCCATAAGAGGAACGTCACGTAATATCTATTAAAAGAACTACTACTATTGACCATGCTATATATTCTCCATAGAGAGAACACTCTACACATATATTATCCATAGAAGGAACACTCTATATATATATTATCCATAGAAGGAACACCCTATATATTTTCCATAGAAGTAACACCCTATATATTTTCCATAGAAGTATAAAAAGAACACTATACTGTCTATAGAAGGAACACTATACTATCCATAGAAAGAACACTATGCTATCCATAGAAGGAACATTATACATTATTCATAGAAGGAACTCTATATATTATCCATAGAAGGAACACTGTATATATAAGTTATTATTTAATATCCATGTAAGGAACTAATCTCTTCCCCTGGCAATACGTGCAATATCCGAAGATCGTTCACGTACCGACAAGCAATCAATCGTATCTATCACATATATCATACATGGTATACACTTACCATTTAAGGTAAGTGTATTAACTGTCACATCAAGTATGCACACAGCCCCGAAAACATAACAAGGAAATGGGGCTAGAAACTCACCTGGATCCTGTTCCTTACTCCGTTAATCGTTGATCCTTTCTTTAGTTTAGCTTTGCTAACTTTTCGTGTTCGTTTGTTGTCGTTTAGCTTAGTTATGGACTTTAATCTTGGATCTATATTGTATATGGACGATCTAGTAATATTTAGCGTTCGATCTTGCTTCTTCTTTCTTTCTCTTGGCCGTTTATTGTAAGGCGTATGTGTGTGTTCTTAAATGTGTGTAGAGATTATGGAGAGGATGGAATGAGAGTTAGGGTTTTAGGATGGTTTAAGAGGGTATTTATACTCCTTAAAGCCCATGGACCTAAAGCCCATTACCCTTTAACCCACTTAATTATTCCAAGTTCATGATCCTTTCTTTCTTTAATACTAATTAATTATTTTACACACGACAACTTAACGAAATCTTTCTTTATTTAATATTATATATTTTTTCTATTACTCCGAGAAATTTTTAAGCCATAAATATATAATATATTTAAATATTATTCTTTGAAAATCCGGGATGTTACAGATTGTCACACCCTGACCAAAGGCGGCGGGACATGCCGGGGTGCAACGGATTGCCCAAAAACACAAGACACTATTTAAAGTGACAATATTTAATCAGCTCATTTATTTCATAAATCAATAATCAACACATCTCGTTCACACAAACAATTTGAATACAAGTAACAATTATATTGTTCGTTTTACTAATACCCTAATGGTCTTGGTAACGTTTTTCATCAAGTCCTCGAGTCAACAGAAGTCAAACCTGTAACATTTTATAAAATAAAGTTTGTCAACACAAAGGTTGGTGAGCAATTCATAAGTTTGAGTAACAATAGTATATAGTAAGAAAAGTCACAAAACTTGTATACAAAACAATAGATAAAAGCACTAGATTTGGATAAATAGACAATCGCTAAACACATTAGCGCCACCTAGCTACAAGGGGTTGCCAAGTAGTCTAGGATTTTATAGTTATCGTTAATTGAATTACGTTAACGACACCTTGCCATGAGGGGTTGCCAAATGGTCTTGGATTTATAGTTCCACCATTCAAAAGTGATAAACACATAAGCATGTAAGCATAGAACACCAAATCGAGCAATTATTTAAGTAAGGTATACAATCACGTTTGTGCGTTTAAGATTCAAGTAAATAAAGCATTTAGTTTGATAAGTATGAAATGTCACCCCAAAACGAAAGATGGAAAACGGGGTATGAAAGGACTCACCTCGATTGATGAATCGAGAACTAATAAATGATCGACATTTAGAAAACTTGAGAACGAAACGAACGAATCCGACTTGAAAGCTAATTGAAAATGAATAAATAATATATCAATGAACTTGAACTTTATTTGAAACTACATTGAAACATTGAACGAGAATGTTCGGTTGTTAGTCAGGTTACCGGTTAATTGTTAACGATTAGGGACTCGTACTTAATTGATAATTTAAAATAAAATAATATTATTTTAGTGGGCTTTTAAATAACTAACCCAATATTAAATAGAAACAAGACGGGTTTAAATCAAGAGTTCAGTTTTATATAAATGAATTGATAATAAAGCTTATAATAATATTATTAATGATTAAGATAGTAATGAATAATAATAACCTTAAAAAAGTAAGAATGCAAGTGTGTATGAATGAAAGGTAAGTTAAGTATACGATACGTGTCTTCGGATATAGATATATGTGAATGCAATGTATGTTTCCTGATTAACTAGAACTCACTCATCGTACCTGACTTTTAGTATGCAAGCATGTGAGTAGGATGAGAAAGCTAGCTTGAAGAGGGACGCATGACAGAAGAATAAAGAAGCTGACATCTGAAGACTTTTTTATGATGTTTGAACTTAAAGACTTGTTTTATATTGACTAAACTTTAAGACTTATGTAATGAATGGTTGACATTTATCTATTCCACGAAAAATATTAATTCACTATAATATTTAGAACTATGTTTATGAGTAAACCCGACGCTAAAGTAGGGCACCGGGACTAGGGCCTTACAGTTAAGTATTCTAAGTCACCTTACGTGTCTTTGTGTTCGATACTCATACTTTCTAGACTATGCTGCTACGCGGTCAATACACTTGCCATTTGTGTGAAGCTTAGTTAGGTTATTCCGTTTTTAATACTTAGTATTGAATTTCATATGTTTAATATTATTCATATATAGCTTTTCTTCACATCAAGTTTTTGGCGCCATTGCCGGCGACACGGTTTGAGGCAATTTGAGAACAACCTGTGTTGGGGACTTGTTAGTTTTATATTTGTGTTTTTGTTTAATTTAGTTTAGTTTAGATTGAGTAAATATTAGTGCCTTTAATTTTTATTAATTGTCATAGACTAAGTTAATTTTTGTTTTTAAATAATTGATGTGTCACACCCTCAAATTATGATTAACGGGGTTTTACTGTGTGATGCGTGACGTACCAGGATCTAGCCACGTTTCATACTGAACAATCATTTAATAATGAAAAAAATTATCATTTAACATTACTCATTAATAGTGAGAAAATACATTTACCTTATAAGTTGCGTTTGCGCAAGCGTAAAAAAAATGTTAGTTTCAAAACATATGTACACAACTGGGTACCAAATATAATATTTCATGAACCCAAATTCATGATCAGATTCTTGAAGAAACCCATGCAGCAAGAATGCATCCTAACTCCTAATGTGCGCCTTAATGACTTGAGAAAGACATACTAAAAAGTGTCAATACAAAGGTTAGTGAGTTCAGAAGCTTGTATGTAAATAAAAATATAAGTATTGAAAATGAAATCAAAATATATCAGTGGATTCCTCATCAAGGTTACATGTTGCTCATAGAGTTCAAAACCGAAGCGGACTTTTGTTTATGTTGTTGCCTTCTTTCACGGGCTACCAAAAACACCGCGTAAGTTGTTAGGACCATTAACACTCGGTGACTCCCTGACCTGAGTGTGGTTTGTCAAACTCAATAGTACTACCTAAATTTCCTCTCTATATCCCATATACTAACGGTCCGAGAATGTAAGGACTTTGAAGTTGGTAGTGTATGCACTATAGTACGCATGTGACATACAATATTACAAAATCAAAGAAAACATTTATTGTGTTTTCTTTCTCCTCCAAAAGGAAAAGTATGTAAAAGAGAGGGTCTGTGAAGCTCACGCTAGAGTTACGTGCTAAATTAAAAGCAAGTATGAAACAGGCTTCCCGCTATTGGTTACCTATTACAAGTTAAGATATAAGTGCGCGTAAGGCCCCGTTACCGGTGCCTCACATTTGGACGTTGGATTTACTCATTAACATCGTTCTAATCATCAGAGTTAATAAGAACATTCGCGGAATATTAAAACTTTCATAAAATGTTATTTAACTTGTCTTAAACAAACATCTTTGTCTTGTAAAATAAACAAAACATTAATCATAAACTGATAAACATCTTGAGTCTTCCGATGCCAGCCTCTTATTCAATGCCACGCATTCCCCTCAAGCGAGCTGCCTCATCCTACTCACCTGCGTGCATACTAAAAGTCAGCTACACTAAGTGAGTTCTAGTAAATCATACAGTACATTCATAACTGCATACCTTCATATATATGCTGTATCTTTATACCATTGTTACAATATACTTACTTACCTACATACCTTCTTTCTCTCATATTCATACATTACGTTTTAAAGAGCATCTCGCCCTATAACCTTCGCATATATTATTAGGGTATGCAACCCTTTAACCTTTGCATATATTAGTAGGGTATGCAACCCTTTATCCTTCGCATATATTAGTAGGGTATGCAACCCTTTATCCTTCGCATATATTAGTAGGGTATGCAACCCTTTATCCTTACTTTTCCTTTCATTATCATCCCCATTATAATATTCATTCATAACATACATACATATCGTACCATCATTTATCATAACATTACAACTTGATAATGCGTGCAATATCCGAAGATCGTTCACATACCGACAAGCAATCATTCATACTTTCACATAATCATTTAAAGGATACATTTATCACTTAGGATAAATGTATTAACAACATATCGAGTATGCACACAGCCCCGAAAAACATAACAAGGAAGTGGGGCTAGAAACTCACCTGGATTCTATTTCTTTCTCCGTTTATCGTAATTCCATTCTTTAATTGTGCCATGATAACTGTATATAGGGTACACGTATTATTATTCGTGCTAAGTCTGGAGTAATCTATAGGCATTGTATTAGATTACATTATACTTAGATTATTTTATATAAATCCTAAGGTATACGGCTTTTAGTTATTTAATATTCCTTTTTCTTTCTTTAATATTTTAGCTTAACACCCTAGATTATTCTTGTCTGTCCCCTGGATTTCAGCTGGATCTTAATTAATCAAGTCATAACTCACACATATTAATCGTGTTGACAAGAAAGTTAATGACGGGTTGCTATATTTAGAAAGATATCCTTTTGTTAAAGGCGGAATCAATAACAAACATACGGTTGCAATAAATAATCACAGGTAGAAGGCACACTCAAGATTCACTCAAAAGATTTCCATTTATATAATGTTAATCATACAAAAGGATAATTGATTCAGGGTTTTCTAGGAATCCTAAGACAGCCGTCACACCATATTCTCTCAATAAATGAGTCAGTCTTATCCGTATTGTGTGTTCTGCCTCTCTCTCGCCTCTTTCTCTTCTTTGGCGGCGTGCCTTAAACATTCTATTTATAGGCCTGCCAACCTAGGACAGCTGTCATTCCTTCTAGAAACCTTATCCGATAATACATATTCAAATTACATATTCAAAATAAGCTAAGTGTAAAACAAGTCTTCCGGGTAGGCTTTTCATTAATCTTCAGTCTCCGAGTAAGCAGTGTACTCGGCCTTCCTTCAGACTTGGTAAACATAGAAGTGTACTCAGGATCAGTTTCCGGGTAGACTTTACTTAAAGAATATTTTACCAAGTAAAATATTCACCGAGTAGACTTCAGTCTTCTTGACTTTGCCAGACTTTGCCCGACAACCCCTTACGAGCAACCTTGTTCTTCGATGGTCCAATTCAACTCTTTGCCATAAATAACTTATTAGCAAAGCGTACTCGGGAGTACAGTTCCTTGCTTGAGTTGAACCTTGCCTGATGTTACTTAGAGATATATTCCATTTATACATCAAGCTTGCTCGGACCATAATTATTAAAGAATACCTTGCCCGGTCTTCCAATCACTTGGCTTCATGGACTTGGTTGACCAAACCTTACTCGGAGGAGTAAAATACTTGGTCTTGAAGAACAAACCTGCTTGACAAAGTGAACCTTGCTCGGAGATACCAAATCAGTGATACTTACTCGGAAATGCACTGATTAGCATACCTTGCCCGGATATCCACTTAAGAAAACTAATTGAAGTAAACTTGCTCGGGAGGCAAAATCTCATACCCGGCTAAGTAAAAGCTTGCTCGGATCCCAAGGTGTGCTCGGATTCAATACTTAGCAGATTCTGAGGAGGTTGAGAAGATTCCAATCTTCCATATTCTTCATTTAGGTCAAATCTCCTCATTTGGGTCAAACTCTTGACCCAACAATCTCCCCCTAGATTGGAACACCTCAGCTGACCCAAAACACTCTATGGTTACTTACACTCAGCAAAATACACATCAGATTAAAAGTCAAATTTCATAATCAAATTACATAAACAAAATTACATATTCAAAAGTTTGTCCGAAGACATTACATAGCAAAGCCTATTCTATCTATTCTGTCTTTTCCTTTCATTGTAGGCTGCTTGTCTTCTTAGCTGTATTACTGATGCAGCTCTTTCTCTGAAGATATTGAGCACTTGATAGTGAGTGTGTCCTTCTGGTATCACCAAGTCTCTTATATCTATTAGATCATCATTGTGTAAGCATGTCAGATCTGCATCCTTTTTTATTATAGCCAAGACTTTTCCATCAGAGTTCATCAGCACATAATAACCAGTGTCTTCTTTGTATTCCACCTTAGCAATGACACCGTTCTTCTGCACTGTATAGTTTGGCCTTCTCATTCTTCTTCCCAAGTTTATACACGTATTCATGTTGGACAGTGGATTCTGATCTCGGACACTTATTTGGTAGTTCAGTTCAGCCCTGTCCATTCTCTTTAACTTCTCTGACCTTTTTGATCTGTGGAGTTGAATCATTCTCCAACTTCTCTTTTCTTTCAAAAACTTGAATCCTTTATCAGCTTCTTCATGCAGGTACTTTGATAAATCATTCATTTGTCTACTTGCAGATCTGTCCCTGTTTCTGTAGTCATATAAATGGAGTGTGGCCATCCTTCTCAACTGTTCTTCATTAAACTCACGGAAGTCACTTCTGACCACAATCTCTCTTAGTAATCTGCTCTCCATAATCACCTTGAGGGAATCAGTGATCGAATCATAGTAGATCCACATCAGATTGTGGTCTTGTTTTGTGTTGTACTGAGCTGCTTGATTCACCTCTTCCTCCTTGACCTCTTCCTCTAGGAAATCTTTGATGAAACGGAGGTCTGACAGGAATCGACTTCTTGGGCTTTTGAGGTCCCAAGTTGAAAGTCTTATCATAAATAGCTTCCACCATCTCAGTAGGAAGGTTGGCCAATTCAACAATATCCTGTCCAGCTGCTTCAAGTTCAATTAACATCTTAATCATTCCTGGAGTTTTTGCCAATCCAGCAGGTACAAACCTACCATCGGCATAGTATCTTGGATTTTCTCCTTTTCTCAATGCCTTTTCCCATTCATCCTTTTGAAGGTAGAAAAGAGTCTTCAAATCCTTTTTCTCTAAGACATTAAAGTCTGCTTCAGTCATCCCTCTCTTATTTATCATTATGCTTCTTAGGATGTTTATCATTTCCTCATTCTCCCATGGCATAAATGGTTCATTTTCCGGTTCAGGTTTCACATCCTTTTGAGGGATAGGGATTTCACATGTTTGACTTGTTCCTTTTCTTTTTCCCTTATAGTCTGAATTCTTCATTTCTTCTTTGGTGGCTCATCAGGTACTTCAGTTTGAATTGAGCTCTCAGTTTGGACCCTTTTAGATTTTTCTTTTCTTTTTCTTCTGTTATACTGATCCACAACTGTCTTTTTATCCAAATTCTTAACAATTTCAGGCTTCATGCCTTTTTCCAACAAGTATCCACACATTCCATTAAATTTTCTTTTCAATTCTTCCAGCTCAAGTTCTTCATTTTCTTCAACACACCTTTCTACAACTTTCTCTCTTTCACTAATGTACAGATCTTGCAATTCGTTAACAGAGAAATATGCCAAATCTTTCTCAGAGTAACCATGTCTTCTCAGATAATCTTTGTATTTCTTGGCATTTTTGTTCTTCTGTTCCATCAGCCTTTTGGCTTCCAACATACTCAGCTTAATGTTTGCCCTGTGTACATCAGTCATTTCGACTTGTGGGGACATAACATTAGCAGTTGTACCAACTTTCCCTTCGTCATTCTCAGGTTTATCATCATTGTCATCATCAGAGTTCTCAGAGTCATCCTCTTCTTCAGTCATCTCATTCATAGCATCTATCTTTGGTTCATCAGGAGCTGGATGATCTGCTTCATCTCTAGTTGTTATATCAGGGACACCTTGCACATGTTCATCAGGTCTTAGTGTTTGCAAGGGTGTTGCCCTTATGGGACTTGCTTTATTATCAGTTTGTTTAGCTGCCCTTTTTCTTCTCTGATATATCTTGGCAAATCTTGGTTTTTGAGTTTCAGGTTCTTTTATCCTTTCTGACCAGTTGTCAGTAGGGTTCTTCCTCATATCCTCTCTCACCTGTTTAGCCCATTTCTTGGCTGCCTTTGAGGCAATTGTCTCACCAATCTCCTCCTCAGGAATCATACCAGTGGCTGGTTCAGCAGCAGTTTCAGATGTTTGACTTTTAGGTTGAAACATGCTTACTACCAATGCCAAAGAGTTGTCTACTTCCTCAACTCTGCTCATCTTAATCAGTTCTTCTATAACTTCTTGTTCAGCCTCATCTTCAGCTAGTTCTTTTTCAATGTTGGCTTTTCTGATCAGATCTTCCTACTCTGCAATCTCTTCTGGAGTTAGAGATAGGGCTATTTTCCCCCTCTCCATAGATTCTTTGATTATTGTTTCTGCTCTTCAAGAGCAGCAACAGCAGCATCATCTTTAAATGTTACATCTTTCTCAGCATACACAACAGGCTCTTCCTCTGTTGCTATCCCTTTACCTTTTTCTTTCCTTTTTCTCAACTGCTCTTCATCTTCTTCTTCATCAGAAGTCTCAGATTCATCAATTTCTTTGAACAGTTGTTCTAGTTTAGAATCATGCTCTGCTCTCTTGGAACTAGCCTCTTGATCATCTTCTGGCTCAGTGTTTACCAGTTCCTCAGTAGTAGCATTCATATCAGTATTCTCAACAGTCATTTCCTTATCCACAATCTCAGTTAATTCTTCTGTAAGCACAACTTCTTCATCATTTAACTTTTCTTTTTCATTATCATTGGTTTCTTCTCCCCTCACCTCCTCATCATTCTCATCACTATCATCATAATTGTTCATGATCATCTTCAAAGCATCAACAGTATCAACACTTTCAACATCAGTCATACCCATATCAGCATCATCCATATTCTCCCCCTGTTTTGGGGTAGCTGAGGTCTTCTCAACCTCCTGCACCAGGGTTTGAATCTTTATTTCAGCCTCAGTTAATCTTTTCAATAACATCACATTTTCATTTGTTACCTCCTTATTCCTTCTTCCCAACACAACATTCTCATCCATAACCTCCTTAACCTTTCTTCTCAACTCATCATTTTCCAACATCAACTCAAGATTTATTTGGAATGTATCAACATGTGGACTAGTAGGTTCTGATGTAGAAAGTGGTTCAAATTCAGGTTGGTTTGTGGTAGGTAGTGGTGATTGTGTTTGATATGTAAATGTATCAGGTAGGCTCAAGGGTAGTGTTTGAGGTGGGCTAGAAATGATTGGTTCTGATTGGTTTAGGCTATAAGTTGGTGGTGTTGGTGGTGTCTGTGGTGGTGGTGATTGATGTGTGGAAGTTTCAGGTTGGTCTATGATAAGGGTTTGAGGTGGTGTTTGATGTGGTGGGGTTGGTGGTGGTGAGTGTGGTAGTGTAGGAATTAATTGTTCAAGTTCTTCTATGTGCTCCCCCTGTTCAGGTGCTATAATCTCCATTTCTAAACCATCTCCACCTTCATCTCCATCAACATCATCATCATCAGAATCACTTTCATCATTCTCATCATCATTCCCTTCTTCCTCCTCTGAGCTCAGCTCAGGCACAGGCATTATAGCCAAATCATGGTTTAATAACCAAGGTAAAATTTCAAAAGGAACATTCGAATTAAAGGTATTGGAGACACCATATTTCTTGATTCTTTTGTAAGTATCAGAGTCTTGCAACTGATGTGTGTCTCCAACTGTTGGTAAATCTTGTAGTTCTCTATTGAATATGATCTGCAGGAATCTTGGATATTGCTAAAATCTCTTTCTTTCTGGTTTCTTTAGATTCCCTACTAATCCCTCAAAAATCATCTTGGAAAAGTTAAAGGGCAGATCAAAGATTATCCCAACTGTGGCATTTGCTAGATCATGACTCATCAGAGGCCATGATCCCTTCCTGGGTGCAAATCCATGAATAATATGATGTATTTAAAACCTGTACAGCATTGGAAACATACCCTTCTGAAACTGTCCGTCATGGACATTTCCTTGATACCCCATTGTTTCTTCAAAAATTTTCAATAAGTGTGCTGTATTGAAGTTTATGTGATTGTGATCATCATCATTCAGTCTTAGACACCTTCTGATCATTCTCTCTGTGATCTGAATCTCCTGTCTGCCCACGGTTGCCTCTATTCTTTTTCCATTCACATCATCAACAAACTTTTGTTGATCATTTCCTTGATACCCCATTGTTTCTTCAAAAATTTTCAATAAGTGTGCTGTATTGAAGTTTATGTGATTGTGATCATCATCATTCAGTCTTAGACACCTTCTGATCATTCTCTCTGTGATCTGAATCTCCTGTCTGGCCACGGTTGCCTCTATTCTTTTTCCATTCACATCATTAACAAACTCTGCAGATCTCCAGAAATCCAAGGAGTGATTTCTGTAAATTATAGGACTTTCAGTGAGTACAAAGTTGATGTTTGACCGTGCCATCCACAATATCATTCGAGCCACTGGTTCATTTTCTGGTGTCACTTGTAATAATGCGCACATATTGTGCTTTGGCTCTAACACATACTTCGGTTGTTCTTGCTCTGCCATATCTGAAATACATAAACAAACATATTCAAAGTGAAATTAGTCATAAAGTTCAGTACTTTAGATAATTTCAAGTTATAAGAATGAAGAAGATAGGGAGAAATTTTCAAGAACCTGTTCTTCGACAAATTTATAACCTAAACACATAAACAGAGTGTCAGTAATCAAATACAAAATCACAGCCCATTGTAGTCTAATCGAGATCGGAAAACATATTATTAATGCTTACCGAGTCGGAATTAGGGGCTGATAAAAATTAGGGTTAGGATCGACTTAGAATTTAGGAAGTCGGAGAGGTTTCTTTGAGTGTAAGTCTTTTGCAGTGGAAGGAGAGAGAGAGAGGGAATAATGTTGAAAAATTTGCCTACCTCTTATATACCTTTTTGAAAGTGAGTTTTAAATGCTTTTTGTCATTTTGTGAATTATTAGCTGTCAACCAGTAACATTATCCACTTGATATATTAAAAACATTTAATTTCATTTAAGTTTATAAGACCTTACTCGAAAGATTAGTATATCCAAATTCTACTCGGTGTATACTTCCACATACAAACCTTACTCGGTCAAACTTTGCTTGGAAAATTATCATTTTTGACTATACAAAGTTTGCCCGAATTTGTCTATATATCAACCTTGCTCGATCAAGTAAATTAATTTAAAGTTAAGACAATAATGAAGAAAGCTTACCCGAAATACTCGATTTCTTGAGAAATTAATCACAAGACATATAATCAAGCATAATCATCAAATAAACATCCTTTCTAAGAATCAATTAAGATCTCCACATAGATTTCTCAATTTCAAATTAAAACTTATCTAGCATGAACCCTCATAAGTATCATAATCAATTTTATCATAATCAATTAACATATTCAATCAACACATTCATTCAAGTATGCTTAAAAACATAGTGTGCTCGAGCAATCTTTCTGGAGAATAGTGTGCCCGAACAACAATCGTATGCAAAGTATACCCGAATAACCTTCATATAGTACAAAGTGTTCCCGGAAAGGAATTCTAGCAGACAGTGTACTCGGAAAGTTAAGTTTTGAAATTACCAAGTATATTGAAGGAACATAAGTGTGCCCGAAATATAAAGTGTGCTCGGAAAACAAGGTTTGCCCGAAAACACTTGTAATTTCAAAGAAATCATACACATATCACAGAGCATGCTCGGAATAAAATTAAAAACATAAACATTTAAGTGTGCTATAGTCTAAAATTTCATAGAGCTTGCCCGAAAATCCTATGTTAGCACTAAGCTTGCTTAGGATAAACACATTCAATCATCAGGTATGTCGAACATCAATCGTATTCAAAGTATACCCGAAAAAATGACAGACTTAAACTGTAACATCTAAGCGTGCCCGGAAAGATTAACAAACCTTTCCTAACAACATATTCACACAAATTACAAAGCTTACTCGGTGTACTAACTTAAGTTCACAAAGTTTGCTTGGAATCACAATCAGCAAATAACATGCATAGCTTGCCCGAAACAAGAATTACTTGTTAAAAGCTAATTATAACGACACATAATCATCTCAAGACTTCAAGCCTGCTCGGGAGATTAGTACAACAGTGTACTCTACCCGGAAAGTGTAAACACTTCAAAGCATGCCCGAAAATCATAAAGTTAGTCAAAAATGACTAAGCTTACTCAGAAAGGTTGAAAACTATCAAACCTTACCCGAAACAACATATTCACACATAAACAAGTCAAAAAATGACTAAGCTTACTTGGAAAGGTTGAAAACTATCAAACCTTACCCGAAACAACATATTCACACATAAACAAGTCAGAAATGACTAAGCTTACTCGGAAAGGTTGA
Source organism: Bidens hawaiensis (assembly GCF_021521415.1). Taxonomy (NCBI): domain Eukaryota; kingdom Viridiplantae; phylum Streptophyta; class Magnoliopsida; order Asterales; family Asteraceae; genus Bidens; species Bidens hawaiensis. The sequence continues at coordinate 81,737 of NW_027496148.1, forward strand.
AAACTATCAAACCTTACTCGAGACAACATATTCACACATAATTAACTGTTTCGTACTCGGAAAGATTATAGTTCATTAAACCTTACCCGAAAATACATATTCAAACAGTTTGTGCTCGGAAAGGTTATAATGCATCAAACCTTACCCGAACTTACATATTCAACCTATTTTAAGCAAAATGCAACACTTTTTGACTTAAACCACTTTGTCAAAATATATTTTTCTTTTCAGATTATAGTTTAAGAGCAAATGGTGCATTTAGAGATCAAATTTCAGTTATATTTCTTTTCAAAACAATTTCTTCCTTTTACTGAAAAGATCTCAAGAATGGGATCATATTGACTAAGTAGCTATCTCAATACTTCACTCTCAGCATTATTATGACAACTTAGATAGGTTAACAACAGGTATAAACTTAGCATGAATTTCATCTCTTTGGTGATATGATTTAGGTTCATTTAAAGCATAATGCATTAATGGTCAACACTGTGCAATGATGCCTCATATCTCTTCTCAAAGCTTATTTGGCTTTCCCCAGATCACCCCAATTTGACTCCAACCTCCTGTATTTGGTCAAAAATATTTTTGTATGACAGAACTTATTGTATTTTTGTAATTTTTAGATTCAAACATATCTAGAGGTTGAACATTGGACTTACAGTTAGAAACATGCCTTTCATTCAAGATGAGACAGTTTTTGTCAATATCTTTGTAGTTCTAGTTGTAACCCTCTTGTTTGATAAAATATTTAAAACACTTATCAACTTTTGGTTGATTTATTCATTCTTCTCCTTGTTTTTGATATTTTCTCAAAATTTCTTAAAGTATGTTCCTTGTCATATTTAAAGATGTTTCATTTTTGGTTGACCAAATAACAACAGGCTCGTGTATGACTGGGTAATCACTTTTCTGCCTATCATTCGGAGAGATTTATCTTGAGACATGCAAAATAACTATGCATCTCCACATAAAGATTAGCATATTCATTATGTTTATATCACCTTAGATTTTACATCATCATGGGAAAGCAACCATACATGTTAAGTACTATAATAAGGTCTTTTTAGCCTATTAATTCCATATGATCAGCTAAGTAGTCAATGTACTATCATTTCCCAAAATACAGTTTAATATTCAATCACCCCAATATCTCTTCATTGTCAGGTTAATGGCTATCCTGTTTGACCAAAAGTGGTCAACAGGACCAAACATACATGTGAATATATGTCATTTCAAAGTCAGAGCTATTGACATAGTTTTAAGTGAAGGTATAAGAAACAAGTCATAATTGCCCCAAATGCATTCAGTTTTCAGGTCAATGGCTATCCTTTGAATCTGAGAGATTTAAGGACCAAACATACATAAGTGCATGTCCTTCCAACTGGGCAAATGACATAGTTTTCAGCAAAAACAACTTTATGAGACTTCTCCTTAAAAAAAATCTTTCTTTTAAGCTTCTTTAAAGCTTGAACTGAATAATCTTATCATATCTCTACACCATTAATCAACTTGCTCATGTTTTGATCAAAATAAAGTATTTATGCAAAATTCATTATAAAATTCATTAAATCACTTAATTTTGACATAAAACACATTTTGACATAAACAGTTGAATCACATAATCAAATCTAATCATTCTTAACATCATCAAGAAAACAAACTGTTCTAACATTCAATGTCTATCCTATCTTAACAACATCAGAAGATCAGATAAAGCACATACTCAAGTAACCATAAACATGTGATTACTTATGACATCAGACAAGTATTTAATTTCACCCAAACAGATCAAACTACTTATCATAACATCAGATCAGTTAACATGATAGTCAAGAATTATCATCAATTTCAAACAAATTGCATAGATATTTACTTAAGCACCTATCAGTTAACTTTAAAACAGTGACATATTCAAGACATATTCAATCAACATTCAGTTGAAACATATTCAATATGTGTAATCTCTAATGAAATAAACAGTTATCTCAGAGAGACACACATACATACAGTTAAGGCACACACATTTAACATATTCAGTAACATACTTTAACAAAACATTCAACATGTGTGACATCTTCTAATCTCTTCAGTTAGCACATAGAGGTACACAACCAAGCAAATATCCTTAATCAGATTTCATCAGAGTTGATCATCCCCAGGGCTTTCAAAAGAAAGTTGAACCTGGTTTTGTCAAGTGGTTTGGTGAATAGGTCAGCCAAGTTATCACTTGTATCAACTCTTTGCATTTCAATCAGACCTTTTTCACTGCAATCTCTGATGAAGTGATGTCTGATTTCAATGTGCTTAGTCTTAGAATGTTGCACAGGATTCTTAACAGTAAAATATGCAGCAGTATTATCAATCAGAATAGGGGTGTTTAGAAAATTCAAACCATAATCCAGCATCTGATTTTGAATCCAGAGAACTTGTGCACAGCAGGCAGATGCGGCAACATATGCAGCTTCTGCAGTGGAGATTGATACTGCAGTCTGTTTTTTGCATTGCCATGACACTAGCCTTTCACCCAATAACTGGCATCCCCCTGATGTTGACTTTCTGCTCATGTTACACCCATCATAATCACTGTCTGTATAAGCAAGCAGATCAAAGGCTTGATTCTTAGGATACCAAATTCCTAAGTCTGGTCTTCCCTTCAAATATCTGAATATTCTTTTCACAGCATTCATGTGGGAGACTTTTGGATTTGACTGGAAGCTTGCACATACACACACAACAAACATGATATCTGGTCTTGTTGCAGTCAGATACATCAGAGATCCAATCTTGGCTCTGTATTCATGTTCATCTACTGACTCCACCTTTTCATCAGCAATCATCTTTTCTTTGGTGTCCATTGGAGTTGAAGCAGTCTTGTAATCATGACAGTTGAACTTGTTCAAAATGTCCTGCACATATTTAGTTTGGTGAATGAAGATCCCTTCAGCCTTTTGTAGAACTTGCAGTCCCAGAAAGAAGTTCATTTCACCCATGGAACTCATGCTATACTTGGATTTCATCACCCCTTCAAACTCCAAACACATAATTTCATTTGTAGATCCAAAGATGATATCATCAACATAGACTTGTAAAAGCAACAAATCTGACCCCTTTCTTTTGTAGAAGAGTGTCTTGTCAATGGCTCCCCTTGTGAAACCATTTTCAAGTAGATGAGTTGATAGCTCATCATACCATGCTCTAGGAGCCTGATGCAGTCCATAAAGGGCTTTGTTTAACTTAAACACCCTGTTTGGATACATGGGATCCTCAAAACCTGGTGGCTGAGCTACATACACCTCTTCTTCAATCTTTCCATTTAGGAATGCAGATTTAACATCAAGCTGGAATACTCTAATGTTCTTTGAGGCAGCATATGCAAGGAAGATTCTTATGGCTTCCAGTCTTGCAACTGGTGCAAACACTTCCTCAAAGTCTATCCCTTCTTCTTGAAGACATCCCAGTGCTACAGTCTAGCTTTGTTTTTAATCACTAAACCCTTTTCATCCCTTCTGTTTCTGAAAACCCACTTGGTTCCAATTGCATATCTGTCATATGGCTTGTCTACAAGATCCCACACATGTAGATCTCTAAACTGTGCCAATTCCTCTTGCATTGCCTCTACCCAACTATTGTCTTTTAAAGCTTGAGCAATGTTCTTTGGTTCTATTTGAGATAGAAAGCAAGAGTACAGACAGATATTTGCTATCTCAGAATGACTCCTTGTAACTCTTTCATGCAAGTCACCAATGATATTTTCAGCAGGATGATTCTTTTCAACAGTAGGAGTTTGTATGATCATATTTGTAGATAAATTTGTGTCAAGATTTGTTTCATTGAGTTCAGGTTCTTCAATGATCAAATTAGCTTCTGCATCATAAATCTGTGGTGCTTCCTCATTGTTTTGTCCTGAAGTAGATGCACCATTGTTTCCCAGATTCAAATTTTGGAATAAGTCTTGAAATCTTTCTGTGGTGACAGCTTCTTCATTTGATTGGTTGCTTGTGTCACTCTCATTCTGAATTTGATCATTCTGTACATTTGGACTGTCTTGATTGTTCATAGCCTGATCCTGTTCAATGACCTTGCTTGAGGAGCTGTTCACAAAAGTGTATTCCTTTTCTTTTCTAGCAACCTTTTTCCACAATTCTTCTAAGTTCAATTCTTTCTTCTTATTCTCTGCAAGTACACTGGTCTTGTAGAATGAATCATCAAAGTCTTCAGAATAAATCTTGAATGACTTTATTAACTTCTCATGATCAAACAGCCATTCTGCACCACTGACTGTGTTGAGCTGATTCTCATTAAAAATGATGTCAGAAGACTCTATCACACTCATGTGATCTTTCACATATACTCTGTATGCCTTTGAGTGAGTAGAATATCCAACAAAGAAACAATCTAGTGACTTAGTTTGAAACTTGTTCAAATAATCTCTAGTGTTCAAAAGAAAACATTTGCAACCAAAGGGCTTGAAAAACTTGATGTAAGGCTTTCTATTATTGAAAATTTCATATGGAGTCTTGTTATGCCTTTTGTTTACAAGCACCCTGTTTTGAACATAACATGCTGTATTGATTGCTTCAGCCCAAAAAGTGACAGGCAAATTTGCATCTGCCAACATGGTTTTGGCAGTTTCTATCAAAGTACTGTTTCTTCTTTCTGCCACTCCATTTTGTTCAGGAGTTCTAGGAGCTGAAAATTTTTGAAATATCCCTTTCTGTGTGCAAAATTCTTCGATAACTCCATTCTTGAACTCTGTACCATTGTCACTTCTCATCATCTTGACTTTCTTATTTAGCTTGTTCTCAATCATTGTGACACAACCTTTAATCAACTCAGCAGTCTTATCTTTGGTACTCAGGAAATAAACCCAAGTATATCTTGAATAGTCATCAATTATCACCAGACAGTATCTCTTCTTTCCAATACTTGGCACACTCACAGGACCAAAGAGATCCATGTGAAGTAACATAAGTGGTTGATCAATTGAATTGATGAGCTTTGTCTTATGAGTAGACTTGTGTTGTTTTCCCTTTTGACATGAGTCACAATGATCATCTAACTTGAATTTTCTTGTAGGTAATCCAATTACATGCTCACCTTTGACCAGTCTATTCATGTTCTTCAAGTTTACATGACACAGTTTCCTATGCCACAATTTAGATTCATTTTCAGTGGCTTTGGAAACAAAGCATGCACATCCTCTTGAAATGGCTTCTTTCATATTCAACTCATACAAGTTTTCATTTCTTGGTGCCATCATCATAATCATTTCAGGTGGAATTACAAACTCAGGTTTTAAAATGAAACAGTGTGAATCATCAAAACTGACTTTGTAACCTTTATCACACATTTGTGATATGCTCAGTAGATTGTACTGAAGACCTTCAACATGAAATACATTATCAAATGAGACTTTCCCATTTGTTAAGATTCCTTTTCCAACAATCTTTCCACCATTCTCATCACTCCCAAAAGCTACTGGACCTTCATACTTCTCTTCATAGTGGACAAGAGATCTCTTGTCAAAAGTCATGTGCCTAGAACAACCACTATCCATATACCATATGTCATTAAGAGGAGTGGACTGTTCCTGCACATACAGAGAAAATTTGATTAGTTATGTGATGAAGTGCAAGTCTTATCAACTTGCAGCTTATCAGATTCAGTTTTAGTCACAACTTGGGAAGTAAGTGTTTTTGGTTTAGGATCTTCATGAGCCAATTCTAAGTTGTCTAAATGATCTGTTTCATAATCACACTCTCTTGGAGTTTTGAAAAGTGAGGTTGAACACTGGTATTCAGCTGAGTCAGTGACATACTCCTGTATCACATAATCATTCATCTCAGAGTGGTCTCTTACATCAGCAATTTGTTCAACCTTACTCTCAGTCTTAGGTTTCCAAAGGAAACCATGTGGTTCATATCCATGTCTTAGTAGAAACTTCTCATCACCAGTGAGTTCTGTTGGTTTAATTCTAGAATGTGCATCTTTTCTTCTAGTCTTCTCACTGCTTGATGATCCTTGAGAACCATCAGATTTGACTGATTGAGTATCTTGCTTGATTCTCACAGACTGATAGTTCTTTTTGGTCAATTTCTCATGCCTTTTAAGAGATTTGCTTCTTCTTTCTAGTTCAGTCATTTTCTTGTCAACCCTTGTCTCTTTTTCAGATTTCTTCTTTTCTTTGTTCATGATTTCATTGCCACACACCTTTCCTTTTCCCAGATATTCATTATACTTCTGTTTGTATAGGACAAAGTTTTGACCATACTTTGTTCCATCTGGTACATGAAATGGTTTGAATTTGGATCTTTCATTACATGAATCTGTGTGGTGACCATATTCATCACACCTTTTGCACCAAACCTTGCCCTTGAAGACTTCATGTTCTTTTGGTTTCTTGTATCTTTCACTTGGCTTAGGTGTCTTGACTCCTAGAGTCTTCTGATTCTTTAGACCATCAAAATCAATTGAAAAAATAACAAATTCCTCAATCTTGATGTCCTGTCTTTCAACTTTGCTTTTGACAAAGACAATTTTCTTCATAATCATAGATTCTTCATCACTGCTTTCTCTAACCCTTGTTAGTATTTTCTCATATTCTTCCATAGTTTCCACTTCTCCAACATCAAGCACCTCATGACTAGAAAAGATTGGATAAACTGGGATAAAAATTTATGTATCAACCTTTTCATTCACCTTCTTCTTCTTGTTGTTCAGTTTTATCCTTCTCAATACAGCCTTGCTTGGAGGTCTGACTGCATTGTAGTCTATCTTCCTCCTTTCATAAATATCAAAAGAAACATGTTCTCTTTTCATTTTGTCATTCTGTTTCTTCAATTTTGGTGGGACTGGTGGATACTTTGGAAGTTTATCAACAGATTCAGGTTTCTTATATTTTCTTCCTCTTTCAGTAGCTTTGATTTCCTTTTCAGTAATTTGATCACTCAAATCACTCAAATCATCTTGATCCAAATCAACTGAATCAAAGTCATCCTCAGAGACTTGAACTCCAATTGACTTATCCTCTTTTACTTCTTTCTTAATCACAAATTCTCCTTCTTCATTCACTTCTAACTTTTTGTACAAATCAACAACTTCTTCCCTGTCTTGAAAGACATCTTTGAATTGTTGCAAGTATGCATTTCTTTTCTCTTTGTCAACTTTTGGCATAAAATTGTTGTTGAATGGAGGTGGAACTGTTTTGTATTTGTCTTGTTCCTTCACCTGATTCAGTATACCACATATGTTGCCAGTTGAGACTAAATTCTTCAGAAATTCAGTTTCAACATTTAGTCTTGTGTTTTGCACCTTTTCTTCAACTAACATCATCTTCAAGGCTTTTAATCTTTTCATCACTGATCATCTCACTTGCCTCATACTCATTTATGATACTTTGTTTTCTGAAACACTCACTTTCCAGCTTGCCTACTTTTGTTTTTAATTCAATGATAAGTTCATTTAAATCAACTGTAGGAGTAGAGTGTACCTGAGATGATGATTCCTTTTCTTTCTCAATTATGGCCATGAATGCCACATTTGCTTTCCTGATGTCATCAGCAATGTCCTCTTCATGATTGCTCCAATCAAAATTTCCTTCATGTTGTGTAGTCACTGCCACATTTCCTTGATTTCTGATTTGATTTTGATTTGCTGGAACAACGGTGTTTGGTACATTTTGAGCTGCTTGAAGGTTTTGATTGTTATTCATTTGAAAACCTTGATTCTGTTGCATACTTTGTTGTTGACTATTCATGTGAGGCTGAAAGTTGTTGAAGTTTGGGTTGTAGTTGTTGTTATTGAAGTTGTTCATTTGATTGCTGTTGTTGTTGAATCTTGGCTGATTTTGTTGGTAATTCTGCTGACCTCTTGGTTGATTTTGTTGATATTGATGCTGACCTCCTGGTTGATTCTGGAATTGATTCATTTGAAAGTTTCTTGGTTGATTGCATTCTCTTGCAAAATGACCAGGTTGTTAACAATTGTAGCATATTGCTTTTGACTTGTCAAAACCAATCCTGTCATTAGGACCAGAAACCAGAGACCTACCAGTTCTGTTATACAGCCTTCTACTTCTCAAACCCAACATGGCAACTTGCCATTTCAAATCCATGTCTTCCAAATCATCTGCATCAATTTGTTCCAAATCATCTTGTACCACACTTGTGTGAATTAGGTTCTTTGCAACAAATGCATTATATGACTCAGTAAACATAGACAATAAGGCTTGTGTTTCATTGCTTTGACTCTGTCCTGTTCCAGTGTTAGGAACATTTCCACTTGACATAGAGGCAGAATCAGAATCATCAATCAGTTGCACATTGAACCCTTGCTGATTTCCTTGATTACTTGTGCTACCCCCAATGAAAGATTTTGGAGTGACAGCATTATGTTCAGCTGGTTCTTCAATAATGGGAATTTGCTGTTGGTTCTTGGTAGACAGATTTCCCATGGGTGCAATCAATGCATTTGAAACATTGAAACATGGTCTATCTTCCTTGATCATCTCATTCTCAATCATTTCAAGTTCAGCAGCCTGAAGAGAGCATACTACATCATCCAATTTCAATTCATTGAAATTTTGCTTCTGAAGGATGAATTTGCAAGCTGTATACCATTCTTTTGGCATTGAGTTGAGCAACTTTGTATTCAAATCAAAGTCAGTCATTACATAATCAGTTGTTCTCAACTCATTCACAATACTTAGAAATCGTTCTAGTATTGATTTCAACCTTTCTCCATCTCTATACTTGAACCTTTCCAACTGTTGCTTCAATCTTTGCTTCTTTATGTTCTTTAGTTCAGTATTCCCTTCATACATTTCAAGGATGGCATCATACATTTGTTTTGCAGTTGTGTGATGAGCCACCTTGGTCAGGATCTCCCAAGACAAACCTAGCTTAATCATAGCTAAGGCTTTATCATCCACTTTTCTCATTTTTCCCTTACAGCAGCAGTTGCAGTAGCATTTGCACCTTCTTCAACAGCAGTTTGTGGACCATTCTTGATGGAGTTTCACATGTCAATATCATTGTAGCATACGACTGCTTCAAAAAGTACCTTCCATTTGATAAATTTTTCCTGTCCATACAACCTAGGTATCTTGTTAGTAGACACCTCTTGTTCCTCATATCCAGACATTTTGAGAAATAAAAAATCAGTTTCTTTAAAAAGAGTTTCAAAATAATCAGATCTGAAAACAGAATGCTTAGATCTGATGTGTCTGATGTGATTAGAACAAGATTTAGATAGAAAGATTAAAACTTTAATTGAAATAAGGAAGATAAAACACCGGTAGATTGTAGATCTGGAAGAAAAAATGAAAAACAGAGTTGCTGACGTCACAAGTCAATCAAACAGTGGTCTGCTTACGTCATTCTTCTTCAAATCTTCAATCAGCAACAATCTTTCTAAAATAGCAGTAAACAAGCTCTGATACCACTTGTCTGTCCCTTGGATTTCAGCTGGATCTTAATCAATCAAGTCATAACTCACACAGATTAATCGTGTTGACAAGAGAGTTAATGACGGGTTGCTATATTTAGAAAGATATCCGTTTGTTAAAGGCGGAATCAATAACAAACATACGGTTGCAATAAATAATCACAGGTAGAAGGCACACTCAAGATTCACTCAAAAGATTTCCATTTATATAATGTTTATCATACAAAAGGATAATCGATTTAGGGTTTTCTAGGAATCCTAAGACAGCCGTCACACCATATTCTCTCAATAAATGAGTCAGTCTTATCCGTATTGTGTGTTCTGCCTCTCTCTCGCCTCTTTCTCTTCTTTGGAGGCGTGCCCTAAACATTCTATTTATAGGCCTGCCAACCTAGGACAGCTGTCATTCCTTCTATAAACCCTATCCGATAATACATATTCAAATTACATATTTAAAATAAGCTAAGTGTAAAACAAGTCTTCCGGGTAGGCTTTTCATTAATCTTCAGTCTCCGAGTAAGCAGTGTACTCAGCCTTCCTTCAGACTTGGTAAACATAGAAGTGTACTCGGGATCAGTTTCCGGGTAGACTTTACTTAAAGAATATTTTACCAAGTAAAATATTCACCGAGTAGACTTCAGTCTTCTTGACTTTGCCAGACTTTGCCCGACAACCCCTTACGAGCAACCTTGTTCTTCGATGGTCCAATCCAACTCTTTGCCATAAATAACTTATTAGCAAAGCGTACTCGGGAGTACAATTCCTTGCTTGAGTTGAACCTTGCCTGATGTTACTTAGAGATATATTCCATTTATACATCAAGCTTGCTCGGACCATAATTATTAAAGAATACCTTGCCCGGTCTTCCAATCACTTGGCTTCATGGACTTGGTTGACCAAACCTTACTCGGAGGAGTAAAATACTTGGTCTTGAAGAACAAACCTGCTTGACAAAGTGAACCTTGCTTGGAGATACCTAATCAGTGATACTTACTCGGAAATGCACTGATTAGCATACCTTGCCCGGATATCCACTTAAGAAGACTAATTGAAGTAAACCTTGCTCGGGAGGCAAAATCTCATACCCGGCTAAGTAAAAGCTTGCTCGGATCCCAAGGTGTACTCGGATTCAATACTTAGCAGATTCTGAGGAGGTTAAGAAGATTCCAATCTTCCATATTCTTCATTTAGGTCAAATCTCCTCATTTGGGTCAAACTCTTGACCCAACAATTCTTTTGACGTATAATGACGTGGGTACGCGTATGCGTATATTTATACACACATATCTAACTCGTGGGTTCTTATATATATATATATATATATATATATATATATATATATATATATATATATATATATATATAAGTACAATGTGTTCGAGTCTTAACATGATCGGGTCTTTACTATTGTTAATTAAATTATAAATAACCCAAGGCATTGTAAACGAGTTTGTCTATCTATTTAGTTATCGAGTTTATATGTTCTAAGTGTTTAAGTGACGGTGGGATCGAGTGTTCGGAGTGTAATAGGATTCTGGTTTGTAATCGGGCTTGGGCTAGTGCTTGGGCCGAGTGTTAAGAAAAAGCCCAACCCCTTATCTTTACCATCAGATCCTCCTCCCTTCATCTTTTCACTGCAGATAGTATACGAGTCCAGGTATGCGACCAAGGTAATCGAGTCTGCGGTTGAAATTAGTGTATCAAATCTGAATTGTAATCGGGTCCTGGAAATCAGTTACACCATGTAATCAATACTAACGTATTTGAACCCACGTGACTCGTCTTTTCACTGCCATCGGGTCTTGTAGATGTATGCGAGTTTGTGTATACATATTGTAATAGGGTTCCATAGTAAACGAATATATATGTAATCGATGCTCCTTCTAATCAGATCTCTATTGTAATCGAGGATAAGGTGTTCGATATTCACGAAAGTGATCAAGTCTCAACTGTATTCGAATGGTAATGTGAACGTACTCAGGGTAATCGATTCTTGTATTCTAGTTCAGTTGAATCGGGTGTCATGGCATTATAATCGAGCTCATATGGGATTCGATTACAATGTAATCGAATTGAAATGTGGTCATCTTTGTAACAGAGCTGGGCAATGTATGCGAGTACCCACTTGTGTTCGGGTTTATCAATTGTAATCGGGTTTGAGGAGTAATCGAACTAGGCTAGGTATTTGAATTATTACTATGTAATTGAGTCTTGGTTGTATTCGAATGTCGAGTGTATGCGACTCCTGAGTAAAGTAAAGTTTGGACCTTTAACATGAAAACGTCCAAGACTAGATCTAGGGTTTCTTTTAAACGAGCATTTCCTGGTTATAAGTTCATTAGGTTCGTTCTAGCATCAAGTTCGTTACTTTACGTTTTGTTTAGACCCGATCTACTATAGTTTCAAGTTTCAAGGCCAAACGTTTATTAAAACATAAACTTTAAGATCAAGAACATACCTTTATGAGTTTGTTTGGTCTTGTTTGGCTTGGTTATGATCTTTAGATCTTGTATTTATCTTGTGTATTGAAGATCTATTGATGTTCAACGTTCGATCGATCTCGTTCTTTCCTTTCTTCTCTCAGCTGTTAATATATAGTAATGGAGGAGTGTTTCGTGTGTTCTTAAGTGTGTGTAGAGATTATGATGGAAGATGGAAATGAGAGTTAGGGTTTTAGAATGGTTTAAGGGGATATTTATATCCCTTAAGCCCATGGACTCTAGGACCATCCACCATCTTAATCCATTTTGTTTACTCTAGGTCCATTTATCATTCTTTATTTAATACCGATTAAATATTAACGCGCGATCACTAAACGTAACTTTCTTTATTTAATATTAAAATATTCAGGATGTTACAAGTCTTCCCTTCTTAAAGAGGTTTCGTTCCCGAAACCTAACTATTACTTAAACAAATTATGGTAAAACTTGCACATCTCATCCTCAGCTTCCCAAGTGGCATCTGATCACTTGCGATGCTTCCATATCACTTTCACTAATGGTATAACCTTGTGACGAAGCTGATTCTCCTTGCGATCAACAACCTCTATCGATTGTTCAATGTAGTTTAGCTGTTCATCAACCTCGATGTCCATCAGTGGCACGTGAGACGTGTCATCAGCTAGACATTTCCTCAGATGAGAAACATTGAAAGTTGAATGAATTCCTTCTAACTTACCGGGTAAATCCAGCTTATAAGCTACTTCACCCACACGATCTAAAATCTTAAACGGTCCAATGTACCTTGGACTCAACTTTCCCCTTTTCCTAAAACGGATAATCCGTTTCCAAGGTGAGACCTTGAGCATCACATTGTCACCAACGTTAAACTCAATTGGTCGTCGCCGTTTATCAGCATACGACTTCTGTCTGTCTTGAGTAGCTTTCATCCTTGCTTTAATCTGATCGAACTTTGAAGATGTCTCTTGAACAACTTCTAGGCTTCCCATTTCTTTTTGACCAATCTCTCACAACACACAGGAGTTCTACATCGTCTACCATAGAGCATCTCAAATGGTGACATACCAATGCTTGAATGGTAACTGTTGTCATAGGAGAACTCTACTAGATGGAGATGATCATCCCAACTTCCACCAAAGTCTAAAACACAAGCACGTAGCATATCCTCAAGGTTTTGGATCGTCCTTTCGGATTGTCCATGTGTTTGAGGATGATACGCCGTACTGATGTTTAACCTCGTTCCCATAGCTTCATGGAACTTTTTCCAAAACCGTGAAGTAAACTGAGTATCTCTATCAGACACGATCGATAATGGTACACCGTGCTTAGCCACAATCTCTTTAATGAACAAGCTCGCTAACGTTTCTGACGAGATAGCCTCTCGTATGGGTAGAAAGTGAGCACTCTTGGTCAAACGGTCCACAATCACCTAGATGGTATCATGTTGTTTAGCTGTACGAGGTACCTTAGTTATGAAATCCATAGTGATGTGTTCCCATTTCCACTCAGGTATTTCAAGTGGTTGCATTTTCCCATAAGGTTTATGATGTTAGGCTTTGACTTGTAAACAAGTTAAGCAATTACTAAAGTAATCCACTACATCATTTTTCATTCCTGGCCACCAGTAGTCTCTTTTCAAATCTTGATACATCTTTGTAGCTCCTGGATGAATTGAGTATCTTGACTTATGAGCTTCATCTAAGATTCGACCTTTAAGATCTCCATGGGATGGGATCCACATACGGTCAAATCTAGTCTTAACACCATGAGTGTTTCCCATCAACTCATCTTGCTGGCCGTAAGTTCTTTCTTTCTTTACTAACTTCTCGTCTACTAGCACCTCTGACTGTACTTTAATGATTTCTTCAAAAAGACTTGAATTCATAATTAGCTGGTATGACTTTACTATTGCAATGACTTCCTCATTCTTACGACTTAGCGCATCGGCGAACACATTAGATTTACCAGGATAGTATTTATTGTCGCCTTCATAATCCTTAATCAACTCCAACAATCTCCACTGTCTCATGTTCAACTCCTTCTGTTCGAAGAAATATTTTAAACTCTTATAATATGTGTAAATGGTACACTTAGTGCCATACAGATAATATCTCCATATCTTAAGAGCATGCACTACAACTGCTAGCTCTAAGTCATGCGTCAGATAAGTACTCTCATGGACTTTCAACTGTCTAGACATGTAAGCTATTATCTTACCTCGCTGCATTAACACGCAACCTAACCCACGATATGAAGCATCAGTACAAACAACCAAATCCTCGTCACCATCGGGTAAAGCAAGGATTGGAGCTTGCGTGAGTCTCTTCTTAAATTCCTCAAAAGCTTCTTCTTGGAACTTTCCCCAACTGAATACTACCGACTTTCAGGTCATACCGGTCAATGGTGCGGCTATCTTGGAGTAACCTTCGATGAATCTCCTATAGTAGCCAACTAACCCTAAGAAGCTTCACATATCAGTTGGATTTTGTGGAGTTTTCCAATTCGTTATCGCTTCAATCTTAGCTGGGTCCATGGTAATCCCTTCAGGATTAATCAGGTGACCTAGAATTTGCACTTCTCGTAACCAGAACGCGCATTTCGAAAACATAGCATACAACTTTTCTTCCTTCAGAGTATCCAATACCTCTCTCAAATGCTCGGCATGATCAGACTCTTTCTTTGAATAAATCAATATGTCATCAATAAAGACGATTACCGATTTATCCAACATTGGCCGACACACCCTATTCATCATGTCCATAAATGCGGCGGGAGCATTCGTTAGACCGAATGACATCACGAGGAACTCGTAGTGTCCATACCGCGTCCAGAACTCTGTTTTAGGGATGTCTGCCTCTTTCATATTTAACTGATGATAGCCAGATCTGAGATCTATTCGTGAGAACCAACTTGAACCTTGCAGTTGGTCAAACATATCGTCAATCCTTGGCAAAGGATATCAATTCTTTACTGTAAGCTTATTCAACTCACGATAGTCTATGCACATTCTCATGCTTCCATCCTTTTTTCTTCATGAACAACACTGGTGCCCCCCAAGGGGAAACAATTGGTCTAATAAAACCCTTGTCGAGGAGTTCCTGCAGTTGGGCCATAAAATTCTTTCACCTCGGTCGGCGCTAGACGGTAAGGCGCTTTCACGACGGGTTGGGATCCGGGTACTAAGTCTATTTGAAATTCTATCTCTCGCCCCGGTGGCAACCCCAGAAGATCCTCAGGGAATACTTCTAGGTAGTCGCGCACGATAGAAACATCTTTCAATTCTTTCGTCTCGGCCGTAGCGTTGACAACATACGCCAGGTAGGCACCGCATGTCACACCCCCATCTAAGGCCTAGGAGTGCGACCAACAGTTGGTACCACATTTGTAAATAAATCAGAGTTATGGTTAAATAGCAGAAGTCTTATAAAAACATGTGGATTTGAGTTATAATTATTTACATTACAAAAGACGAGACAAAAGTCTCGTTTAAGTTTACTTGTTTATAAGTATACAAAACCACCATTAGTTATATTTATATTTAACAAAATATCCGAGCCATCGGATGCTTGAGCACTTCGTCTTCACAAGCCTATTCTTGATTACCTGCAAAATATTAGAAAATACATCAGCAACGAATGCTGGTGAATATGCTGACGCTAAAATATTTTTCTTTACTTGATTACCCCTCGTGACATAACTTAGGTCCGGCCCATCGTGGCTTAGTAATAATCAAGCTAAAACAATACAATTTATAAACTCGAGTCTCTACTCTAAGCACCTCAGCAAACACCGCAACGTTCGACATTACTTAGGTACCATAGATATACACATGGTCATTACTCCCTGCAGGCGAGCGTACTATAACCAAGTTTGGTGCGATGTGCCCAACGCATTTTACCACATATGTAAGGATCCAGACAAACGTATACTATAGCCTGAAGGCTAGCGTTTTTACTCTTATTTATAAATGTTTTAGAGACACATAGTCTCGTGTAAACCTTTTCACATAACACGTTTGACTCGTTTGAAAACAAGTTTAAAAGTTTGGGGCGTATTCACCTTTTCAATTTGGATCGGCTTCAACCACCGTCCGAGGGTCTTTCCCTTGCTATATCGCACCTATAATACGAGTATAACTTTTTGTTAGTCGGATATACAATCCGGCTTAAGACCTTTAGTCTTATTTTATAATCGCCACCTCGATTTGCTTCAAAACCTTTAGTTATAAAGTAATTTCTTTTCTTCTTAAACCTTTAGTTTAAAATATCTTTCTCTTGTAAGATAACCAATAGTATATCTTGTTTTCTTTAAAACCATACGTTTCTTTTTCTTTAAGAAACGTATTCTTTTCTTTATTATTTAAGAATACTCATTATTACTTGAATAATATTTATAACAAAGAATAATTACACACACACATATATATATACATGTATTTATATTTCTTTTTTTTCTTTTCTTTCTTTTCTTTGTTATACATTTCTTTTATTTATCGAGGTATCGAGTATAACCTCGACTTAAGGTTTTAAGCCTTAATATTTTATTATTTTATTCGGGCATTATGCTTTGTCGGCCTATAATAACCCTAGAAATTTGAGCAGTACTTCAACGTCCTTCACTATTTTTTAACTTTTCTTCATCAACACTTCTCCTCGGCATGCACAACGACACACACCAATATTCTTCCACGTTGGCACGCTTTACGAGGAAATTGTCGGGACTTCGGAGTGGTCATATTTTCTTGATATGTCGTTGTTGAGAGATGCTAGAGAGAGAGATGTATGTGTGATTTTGGTGTGAGAGTGAGAGAACATGTGGCCTTCTATTTATAGGCAAAATTTAGAGCCCGTCGCGATACGCGACGGCTTCCCTGGCTAGCCCGTCGCGGATCGCGACGTAGGCTTGGCCAGTCACCACGTAGACCTGCCATGTGGCGACACGTGGCAGGCGTTGTGCCGCGTGGCGACACGTGGCAGCACGTGGCGACACACTGTGACACCGTCTGCCACGTGGCACATGTGTCACAATGTGTCAGGAAGGTCATCGCAATACACAATGACCTTGATTCTAAGGCCGTCGCGTATCGCAATGGGCTGAAGAATCAGATTTTTATTTTTGTCCTTGGAGTTTGAGATTTGGCAGATTTAGTCCCTAGACTTTGGAATTTTGACATTTTTGACTCGAAATTTCCGTGATGTTACATCCTCCCCACTTTGAAATAAATCTCGTCCTCGAGATTGCTTTGTTTAAAATAAGTGGGGGTATTTCTTTTTCATTTCTGATTCGAGTTCCCAAGTATACTCGAGTCCCCCTCGTGAGTCCCATTTAACCTTCACTATTTTAAGAGTTTGTCTTTTTAGTTTTTTTTAATTTTGAATCTTCGATTTGGATTGGACGTTCTACGAATTATAGGTTTTCATTTATTTCGATGTCTTTTAAAGGCATAGATAGAGATTCGTCGGCTAAACATTTACGCAGATTTGAAACATGGAATACGTCGTGTATCCCTTGCATTTCCTCGGGTAGTCGCAAACGGTATGCAACAGTATCAATTCGTTCAAGTACCTCGAAGGGTCCAACGAATCGAGGACTTAACTTTCTTTTCTTTCCAAAGTGAACTACACCTTTCCATGGTGATACTTTCAGTAGAACCTTGTCACCAATATTGAATTCCAACAGCTTACGACGGACATCGGCGTAACTCTTTTGGCGATCACGTGCCGTCTTAAGTCGTTCACGGATTTGAAGAACTTTGTCGGTGGTTTCTTGGACTATCTCGGGTCCAGATAATTGATTGTCTCCGATTTCATACCAACACACGGGTGTTCTACATTTTCGACCATATAACTCCTAGAATGGTGCGGCTTGAATACTTGTGTGATAACTATTGTTATACGAGAATTCCATAAGGGGTAAGTGGTCATCCCAACTTCCACCGAAGTCTATCACACAAGCGCGGAGCATATCTTCCAACGTTTGAATTGTCCTTTCGCTTTGCCAATCAGTTTGTGGATGATAAGCAGTGCTAAGGTTTAGCTTGGTGCCTAATGCTTGTTGGAAGCTATTCCAGAGTTGAGACGTGAAACGACTATCTCGATCAGAGATTATAGATAGCGGTACTCCATGTAAAGCAACGATGTTGTTTACATAGATACATGCTAATTTATCCATTGAATACGACTCATTGATGGGCATGAAGTGTGCGGACTTTGTTAATCAGTCCACAATCACCCAAATAGCATTATGTTGTCGAGTCATCTTTGGGAGTTTGGTGATGAAGTCCATTGTTATTAACTCCCACATCCATACGGGAAGTTCGGGTTGCTGGAGCAATCCCGAAGGCTTTTGGTGTTCAGCCTTGACTTTCAAACAAGTTAAACATTTCGCCACATGCGAAGCGATATCTCTTTTCATCCCATTCCACCAGTAGTTTGGCTTTAGGTTTTGATACATTTTGTCACTACCGGGGTGCATCATGTATTTGGACTTATGAGCTTCATTCATTATCTTTTCACGTAAATCCCCAATGATTGGTACCCAAATCCGGTTTCCCATTCTAAGGATACCGTCGTCACCTTTGACCAACGAGTCAATGGTGCCGTTACGTTTTTCGTCGGAAATCTTGTTTTCATTGATCGCTTAAGTTTGGGCAGATTTGATTTATTCAATGAGATCAATTTGAAGTTCTAATCTTAATGCTCAGACTCTTTTGGGCTTTTCATGTTCCTTACGACTTAAAGCATCGGCCACGACGTTGGCTTTGCCTTCATGGTAAACAATCTCGCAGTCGTAATCATTGAGAGTTTCCATCCATCGTCGTTGTCGCATGTTAAGCTCTCTTTGCTCGAATATGTGTTTCAAACTTTTATGGTCGGTGTACACGATAAACTTGACTCCATAGAGATAGTGCCTCCATATCTTTAATGCAAAGATTATGGAGCCTAACTCTAGATCGTGAGTTGTGTAGTTCTTTTCGTGCACTTTGAGTTGACGAGAGGCATAAGCTATCACTTTCTTACGTTGCATTAGCACACATCCCAAACCGGAATGAGATGCGTCACTAAAGACTACAAAATCCTCAGTACCTTCTGGCAAGGCCAGTATAGGTGCTTGGGTGAGTTTTTGTTTAAGTATATCAAATGCCTCTTGTTGTTTTGCTCCCCATTCATGAAACATCCCGAAATTTCAAGATAATATTAATTATATTACTTAATAATAGAGGGAAAGTTACTCGGGTTGTCAGGAAATAAATAAAAGAATAGGAGTTGGTATGGGTCGGGCTAGTGTCGGGTAATGGATGTGGGTTAAGGACTTGGATTAATTGAGATGGGTTAAATGAGAATGGGATTTCGGGGATATAAATACCCCCAAAATCCCAAAATATATTCATTCTCACCCTACACCCTAAAACTCCTAACACACACATACACACACATTCTAACCGATCAAGATTCGGAGCCGAGACCCGAGATTTTGTTGGTAGATCGGAGTTGGTAAGGTAAGAACAAATCCAACAAAGCTTATATTACTGAAAATGGTTAGGATTGGATGGGTTAACCGGACCCGAAACCCAAACTGCCCAAATCGGACCCCTAAAACATCGATTTTAGGCCGATTTGATGGTTGGGATTTGTAGGCGCCGATCATACGATTCCGTGGGTACCAAAATCGAGTTATTTGGCTAAGAAACGAAGGATTTATGGGCAAACAGATCTGCAGCGCGATAACTTCGCCTGCAAGATTAAGTTCGCCTGATGAACTTCGCCTTCAAGCGTAACTTCGCCTTCAAGCGTAAGTTCGCCTAAGGTTTAACTTCGCCTGAAGCCAAGTTCGCCTAAGGATAACTTCGCCTGAAGCCAAGTTCGCCTAAGGATAACTTCGCCTGAAGCCAAGTTCGCCTAAGGTTTAACTTCGCCTGAAGCCAAGTTCGCCTAAGGTTTAACTTCGCCTGAAGCCAAGTTCGCCTAAGGATAACTTCGCCTGAAGCCAAGTTCGCCTAAGGTTTAACTTCGCCTGAAGCCAAGTTCGCCTAAGGTTTAACTTCGCCTGAAGCCAAGTTCGCCCGAGGGTTAACTTCGCCTAAAGCCAAGTTTGATTAGAAAATAAATAATAAAGCGATAAGTTAAAGTAAGCTAATACTAGGCCACCAGATTAGATCAGGTGAGTATTGATACGTGTAACTTGTACAGTCAGCCGAGCTCAGATAGAGAAGGGATTTACAGCTATCAGAAGAAAGAAGCAGAGTTCAGGTGAGTTTCTAGCCCCATTTATGTGTTACGTTTTCGGGGCTGTGTGCATACTCGATGTGAAGTGTGAATACACTTACTTTAAGTGGTAAGTGTATGCTATAGATGTTATATGAGGTATATATTTATAATGTTTGTCGGCACGTGAACGATCTTCGGATATTGCACGTATCGCCAAGGATAGTGATTGCCAAGTGGTTGATAGTGTGTTTGAATGTTGTGATGTGACTTGTTCACTACGTAAATACTAAACTAATATGAGTGTGACCAAGGCAGGTTGAGGTAGAGTGTGTTAGAGGTAGCAGGAGTCTAGTAAGGGTGTTAGTGGCATAGCGTGAGTGCGTGGTAGGGAAAGCCTATACGTGCCTTCGTTATTAAGTGGCATAGCGTGTGTGCGTGGTAGGGAAAGCCTATACGTGCCTTCGTTATTAAGTGGCATAGCGTGAGTGCGTGATAGGGAAAGCCTATACGTGCCTTCGTTATTAGTGGCATAGCGTGAGTGCGTGATAGGGAAAGCCTATACGTGCCTTCGTTATTAGTGGCATAGCGTGAGTGCGTGATAGGGAAAGCCTATACGTGCCTTCGTTATTAAGTGGCATAGTGTGAGTGCGTGATAGGGAAAGCCTATACGTGCCTTTGTAATTAAGTGGCTAAGCTGTAGGGGTAATTAAGTGGTTAAACAGTGGCATGTTAGACAGTGGACTATGTGTCTTCGGATACGTATATATATTGTATGAAGTGGTTGTATGATAAGTTGCTTGATTAACTAGAACTCACTCAGCGTAGCTGACTTTTAGTATGCACGCAGGTGAGCTGATTATAGAGTTAGCATGAGGATGACACACGGCATGGATTGAACGGCTGGCATCTGAAGAATGAAGTAAAGATGTTTTAAATATAAAGTTTTGTGTTATGGTATCAAAGAAAAGATTTAATGTTTTGTAACAAATGATTGATGTTTTATATTCCGCGAAAAGTTTTAATAAACTCTGATTTGAAGAACTGTGTTTATGAGTAAATCTGACGCTAAAGTAGGGTCACCGGGTTCGGGGCCTTACAAGTTGGTATCAGAGCATAAGTTCGAGAGATTTAAGCATCCTACATGCTTAGACTCGAACAGAGAATGGGATTTATGTAAGAAAAGAAAGAAGATGCCAGTTCAAGAATGCCATGTGTCGCTCAAGCAAGATCAGTAAAGGTAAAGTGTATGATTAAATGATATATGTTAATGAGAAAGAAAAGATATGTGAACGATAGGGATAGGAATAATTGATTGTTGATTTGACTAACTGCTTAAGTAGAACCAGCACAAATAGACTCATAAAGGGAAGTGTATAGGACACGGAAAGCAACGTGATCAGCTAGTCACAGCTGGCCACTGTTATTACCCGTTAGCCTTGCTATCCTTGTACTAAATAGTTCCTTGAGTGATGATGTTTGTGTTGTCCCTTTAAGAATACTGATGGCTGGAGCTGGAGAATTTGTGGGAACTGGGGGTCGCGCTGGACGTCGTGGCAGGCCTCGTCTTGTCCGGCAACCCTCGGTAGAAGAAGCTTCCCACACCGAAGATGAAGGAAGCGCAGCTGGAGGAGACCAGAACAACAACGGGGAAGTTCAACTTAGCCCTGCAGTTCAAGCCGCCATTGTTCAGGCTGTAGTTGCTTTGAAGAACCTGAATCCCGAAGGATCTGCTGGAAGCCGAGAACGAACTGCTGAAGGGACGGGTGGTGATGGTAGGAAGGATGGAGAAGGTGAAAGAGGGGCCTCGAGTGGGGATAGGTCTGTGAAAGTCGATGATAGGAGAGGAGGACAAGGTGGGTGCAGCTATAAGTCCTTCAAAGGATGCGACCCGCCAAAGCTGACCGGGTTGGGAGACGCAATCGCTACTCTCCAATGGATAACCGCTATGGACAAGGTTATCCGCATTAGCGAATGCCGTCCCGACCAAGCAGTGGGTTATGCCACACAGTCATTTGAAGATGAGGCCATGTACTGGTGGGAAACTGTCGAACAAAGGAAGACCCGAGAGGAGATTAACGCCATGAGGTGGGGTGACCTTAAGGAGTTAGTGATGAAAAGGTTCTGTGCTGATGCTGAGGTTGAGAGGGCCGAGATGAAATTTCTGAATCTAAAGGCGGACAAGATGACACATCGTGAGTACACTACTGAATTCAACCGCATGTCTAGGTTGGTTCCTGACATGGTGAACACTGAGGCTAAGAGAATCAAGTGTTACGTGAGGGGATTACCACAGAGAGTCCGCATGTTAGTCAGGACAAGCAAACCTGCCACCTTTGAGTCTGCGGTCGAGTTGGCGGAGATGGTCTATGATGATCTGGCGGCGGATGATGTCGGAGTGAAAGATGAGGAAAAAGGGAAAGGAACTAAAAGAGCTGGGGATATCGTGGAGCATGCAGGAAGAAGGATACAGAAGATGGCCGGGAATGGAGCATGTAAGGTGTGTGGAAAGATGCACTTGGGGGAATGCAAGGCTGGTCCAAACCAGTGCTACCGATGTGGGAGGAAGGGGCACCTCTCCCGTGAATGCACCGAGGACCAGAAGTGTTACAGGTGTGGTAAGTCAGGTCACATAGCTAGGGAGTGTGGAGAAGCCGTAGCAGTGAGGGAAGGAAGAGGAAACGCGTGAAAGGATGGTCTATTAACTGCTAAGGAAGTAGCAGGAAAGTAAGTGGCATGTCACAGTTGTTTTATGTTTAGTAGTTAAAGAGTGTTTTATGTTACATTTGAACCTATGTTTGTTTAGCAAGCTTGAATGATTTCCTTTTATGTTATGAGGTACTTGTGACTTCTTGTGCTTTTGTATGAACGATCTATGAATTTAACTTGAATGCATGTTGGTTATAATAAATAGTTGTGTGATGGTAAAGCGTCGCCTTAGGAGTTAGCGTTATTATATAAAACAAAGTTCCTCGGGAAGGCGATACGAGACTTGGTACATCGAGGGCTTCATGGACAAGCTGCCGTAATAGCTAAAACACATGATCACCGCTTGATGACTACAAGTCAGGAGTAAGAGGGATAACTCAGAAAGCGAAGGCGATTCAATAAAGCGTGTAAATATAAGAAGTTTTCCTTTTATAGGGAATAAGTTAGGTTTCGGGGACGAAACCTCTTTAAGGAGGGAAGACTTGTAACATCCCGAAATTTCAAGATAATATTAATTATATTACTTAATAATAGAGGGAAAGTTACTCGGGTTGTCAGGAAATAAATAAAAGAATAGGAGTTGGTATGGGTCGGGCTAGTGTCGGGTAATGGATGTGGGTTAAGGACTTGGATTAATTGAGATGGGTTAATTGAGAATGGGATTTCGGGGATATAAATACCCCCAAAATCCCAAAATATATTCATTCTCACCCTACACCCTAAAACTCCTAACACACACATGCACACACATTCTAACCGATCAAGATTCGGAGCCGAGACCCGAGATTTTGTTGGTAGATCGGAGTTGGTAAGGTAAGAACAAATCCAACAAAGCTTATATTACTGAAAATGGTTAGGATTGGATGGGTTAACCGGACCCGAAACCCAAACTGCCCAAATCGGACCCCTAAAACGTCGATTTTAGGCCGATTTAATGGTTGGGATTTGTAGGCGCCGATCATACGATTCCGTGGGTACCAAAATCGAGTTATTTGGCTAAGAAACGAAGGATTTATGGGCAAACAGATCTGCAGCGCGATAACTTCGCCTGCAAGATTAAGTTCGCCTGATGAACTTCGCCTTCAAGCGTAACTTCGCCTTCAAGCGTAAGTTCGCCTAAGGTTTAACTTCGCCTGAAGCCAAGTTCGCCTAAGGATAACTTCGCCTGAAGCCAAGTTCGCCTAAGGATAACTTCGCCTGAAGCCAAGTTCGCCTAAGGTTTAACTTCGCCTGAAGCCAAGTTCGCCTAAGGTTTACCTTCGCCTGAAGCCCAGTTCGCCTAAGGATAACTTCGCCTGAAGCCAAGTTCGCCTAAGGTTTAACTTCGCCTGAAGCCAAGTTCGCCTAAGGTTTAACTTCGCCTGAAGCCAAGTTCGCCCGAGGGTTAACTTCGCCTAAAGCCAAGTTTGATTAGAAAATAAATAATAAAGCGATAAGTTAAAGTAAGCTAATACTAGGCCACCAGATTAGATCAGGCGAGTATTGATACGTGTAACTTGTACAGTCAGCCGAGCTCAGATAGAGAAGGGATTTACAGCTATCAGAAGAAAGAAGCAGAGTTCAGGTGAGTTTCTAGCCCCATTTATGTGTTACGTTTTCGGGGCTGTGTGCATACTCGATGTGAAGTGTGAATACACTTACTTTAAGTGGTAAGTGTATGCTATAGATGTTATATGAGGTATATATTTATAATGTTTGTCGGCACGTGAACGATCTTCGGATATTGCACGTATCGCCAAGGATAGTGATTGCCAAGTGGTTGATAGTGTGTTTGAATGTTGTGATGTGACTTGTTCACTACGTAAATACTAAACTAATATGAGTGTGACCAAGGCAGGTTGAGGTAGAGTGTGTTAGAGGTAGCAGGAGTCTAGTAAGGGTGTTAGTGGCATAGCGTGAGTGCGTGGTAGGGAAAGCCTATACGTGCCTTCGTTATTAAGTGGCATAGCGTGTGTGCGTGGTAGGGAAAGCCTATACGTGCCTTCGTTATTAAGTGGCATAGCGTGAGTGCGTGATAGGGAAAGCCTATACGTGCCTTCGTTATTAGTGGCATAGCGTGAGTGCGTGATAGGGAAAGCCTATACGTGCCTTCGTTATTAGTGGCATAGCGTGAGTGCGTGATAGGGAAAGCCTATACGTGCCTTCGTTATTAAGTGGCATAGTGTGAGTGCATGATAGGGAAAGCCTATACGTGCCTTTGTAATTAAGTGGCTAAGCTGTAGGGGTAATTAAGTGGTTAAACAGTGGCATGTTAGACAGTGGACTATGTGTCTTCGGATACGTATATATATTGTATGAAGTGGTTGTATGATAAGTTGCTTGATTAACTAGAACTCACTCAGCGTAGCTGACTTTTAGTATGCACGCAGGTGAGCTGATTATAGAGTTAGCATGAGGATGACACACGGCATGGATTGAACGGCTGGCATCTGAAGAATGAAGTAAAGATGTTTTAAATATAAAGTTTTGTGTTATGGTATCAAAGAAAAGATTTAATGTTTTGTAACAAATGATTGATGTTTTATATTCCGCGAAAAGTTTTAATAAACTCTGATTTGAAGAACTGTGTTTATGAGTAAATCCGACGCTAAAGTAGGGTCACCGGGTTCGGGGCCTTACAATTCATATTTGATATTCTTACGAGTCAAAGAAGTTAGGGGAACAACGATTCGGAAAAGTTTTCAATGAACCTACGGTAATAGCCGGTCAATCCTAAGAAACTTCGGATCTCGGTTGGCGATTTTGGAATCTCCCATTTAGAGATAGCTTCAATCTTAGCAGGGTTGACTTGAATACCGTTGACGTTGATGATGTGACCAAGAAATTGTACCTCGTGCAACCAGAATTCGCATTTTGAGAATTTGGCGTACAACTTATGAGTTCTAAGAATTTCAAGCAAAGTTTGGAGATGATTTTCATGATCATCCTTAGACTTAGAATAAATTAATATGTCATCGATGAATACGATCACAAATTTATCCAAGTAAGGCTTACAAATTCGGTTCATCATGTCCATGAATGCAGTTGGCGCAGTAAGTCCAAATGGCATAACGGTGAACTCATAATGGCCATACCTTGTTCGAAAAGCGGTTTTTGGAATATCTTCGGATTGAACTTTGAGTTGGTGATAACCGTAACGCAGATCGATTTTAGAAAAGAAACTTGCGCCTTGAAGTTGGTCAAAACGATCATCGATTCGAGGGAGTGGATAACGATTCTTGATTGTGACATTGTTGAGAGCTCGGTAGTCGATACACATGCGCATTGATCCATCTTTCTTCTTGAATAAAAAAATTGGCACTCCCCATGGCGATGAACTTGGTCGAATGAATCCTTTCTCGAGAAGTTCGTCGAGTTGTTTCTTTAGTTCTTTCATCTCAGTTGGCGCTAAGCGATACGGTGCTTTGGCTATTGGAGCGGTACCGGGAATGAGATCGATCCTAAACTCTACTTCACGATCGGGAGGAATTCCAGGAAGGAACGTTTTTGATTTTTTTGGGTTTAGATTCTTCGGTGACGTAGGCCATGAACGCTAAGCATCCTTGATTCAAACATTTGTTAGCCTTTATCATGGAGATTAAGCTAACTCGGCCAACGTCTTTATCCCCTTCAATTCGAATGGTTCGTTTATCGGGGGCTCGAAGTTCAACGGTCTTGCTATTGCAAAGGATACGACCATGGTTGTCGGATAACCAATCCATACCCAGTACAATATCAAAACCCACAAGAGTCATAGGTAGCAATTGGATAGGCAAAACATAACCGGCTAATAAGATTTTTCCAATTTCTAGAGCTTCGGAGATTTTAATGATTTCACCACTAGTGTTCTCGACGCTTAGAGTTTTGTTAAGTTTGATTAAAGGTTTGTTTAATACACTACAAAAGTTATAATCTATAAAACTTAAGTTGGCACCTAAATCAAACAATACTCTAGCATAAGTGTTGTTAACTAGGAACGTACCGGTAATGGCTTTCGGCATGTCGGCCGTTTCTTGGTATCAAGGACGAAGACTCTTGCATTGCCCTTTTTGGGCTCATTCTTTTGACCACTACCACCCGCAGCTCCAGTCGCGGGTTTGATCTTGGGGCATTCAAAACTAAGATGACCCATTTCCTTGCAATTGTAACAGGTCATTTTCTTAATCGGCCGCACTGTGGCCATGTCTATGACACGATTCACAGACATTTGCTGTAGAAAATGAAGTGAAGTGGAATCGACCCCTATGGTGTTTTCTACAGATTTTGCATTGTGGGATGTTGGGGTTTAGGCCAGACTTTCGTTGATCAATATCCTTACCCTTGAAACGGGTGTCTCCACCTTTCCTTGGGTCATGTGTTGTTACGACCTTTCTATCCTCCTCTTTGTTGCGGATCATTCCGCCCATCAAGTAACCAGCCAATTCCATCGTGAAGTCTGCGGTTTGTGGCAAGTAAGACCTCACCATGTCGCGAATTTCTCGTGGTAATCCCCAAATATAACGTGTAACTTTGCTGGATTCAGGTGTAACCACCTGGGGAACCAAATGACAATATTCATGGAACTTGGTGTTGTATTCTCGAAGGTTTGTTCCTACGACCTTATGGTTTAAGAATTTGGTTTGGATTTGATCGGTCTCATGCATCAGACAGAATTTTGCCATCAACATTCTCTTAAATTCATCCCAAGACATATTGTATAACACTTGTCGGCCTCTACTCATGATCATCGTATTCCACCACTCGAGTGCTTCCCCTTTGAACATTTGAGCGAAGTATTGAATCTTCTCTTCATCAGAACATTTGCTTATTATTACTATCGACTCCATTTCCTCAAGCCACCTCACGGTTGTGATGGCTCCTTTGTCTCCATGAAATTCCCTAGGACCGAAATACTTAAAATCTTTAAAAGAACACCCACCACTCTTAAGTTTCTTGAATTCTTGCCTAACACCACCATCGACATTGGACTCATGGACACTTTCTTCGATATGGGATGGTTTAGGACGAGATTTAACAGATTTTTGAGAAGGGTTAACAGATTTGTTGGATTGGGAATGTTTAGTATTTTTAGATTGAGATCTTGCCATTGATTCTTCCCTAACCGCTTCTTTAATCATTCTTTGTATTTGATTCATATACTTATCAGGAATTGGTTCTTCTTTTTCACTTTCGGGGTCTTTCCCCTTTTGTTTTTGTTTATCGGCTTCTTTCTTGGAAGCCTCAAAGTTGTTTCTTTGTTGAGACATTTTTATCTTTTCTTTTTATCTGTAATTTAACAAATTACTTTTCTTTAAACACAAGTTTATTTATTTCACAATATATATCAGAACATGATATATATTTTATATATACAACATTATATATATATATATATATATATATATCATTTACTTGATATATATATATATATACATAGACCTATCCTTATTACACATAGATTACATAAAACACACACATAACTTCTTCATATCCTTCACCATCATCCCTTCAATCTCTCATGAACTTTCTCACCACCTTGGTTAGCTTATTGCATTTACGAAGAAGTGTCTCTCCTATCTTCTTCTTTTTATTCCCATCAACAACTATCTTCTTTCTCAATTCATTCATTTCATGCAAGGCTCGATCTAAATGCTCATCCTGTGACTGAGGGATGTCATTGGGAAATCTGTAGCGGGGTGGGGGATCACGGTACCCCATCATGACAACGTCGAAATGGTTCTTGGGGTCCGGATATGGTGATGCAGTCACATCAGATTGGTAGTTGAAGAAAGCTTCGGCATCCTCATTCTGCTCCCGGATTTCATTCGCTTGATCTTCAATCGATGGGATCTTGCCTTGGTACGGTGGGAAGCTTGATGATGCTTTGCCTTTGAGTTCTTGAAGAAATTGCATGTAGGGATCAACATAACCATAGCTTGGATCTTGGTGAGAAAATGGTTCTTCCATCGGTGTCGTCACCTCATTTGGATTGTCGGGGTATTCTTCTTCCGGATCTTCTTCCGTTTCCTCTTCCTCCGGGTCCTCTTCCTCTGAGTTTTCTTCCTCTGGGTCCTCCTCTTCCTTTAATTTGGCAGTCTCCTTTGATATTGCGGGCATGCAAAAAATCTCGTACGACATCATCACCCTCATTCTGGGTTTGCGAGATGGCCCTTCTTTGTTTGGGGTGTGAGTTGACAGCATCCATGGTAGAAGTTCCGGTATGCCACCTTCACTGATCTGAGTGGCATTGCATCCAGTCGGATGAGGGATATCTTGGTTCCTCCTTGATCGGTCGGTTGGAGAGGAAAGAGTATGAAGGGTGATGATTCGGTGGTAGATATGTTGGAACACCAGATGGATAGTATGGCGGGACCTTAGATGGTTGATAAGTAGGAACCTCAGTAGGATAATATGTTGGGACTTCGGATGGTTGATACATGGGTAAGCTTGACGGATGATAACTGGAGTGTCTTGGTGCTTGATATGTTTGACTTGATGTGTTTTGTTCGGTACTAGGATATTGAAATGGTTTGGTTAAATCATGCTCTACATCAGGATTAAAGAATGCTTCATAATAGTCCTCGCTCATGTTGTCTTTTGGGGATGAGTAGTAAATTCTGGCTCTTCTTGCTTCACGATCATAACCTTCCATTAATTCTTTGAAAGACATCTACGTTGGGTGGTTTAGAATGAGGAGAGGGAAAGAAAGGGTTACCAACCAATCTTATCCTTATTCAAATAAACAAGTAATAGAAAATATTTTTCCTATGCTTGGATCGAAGCTTAGGTATTATCTTGTAATATCTAATTCGCAAAGATTGATGGCTCTGATACTAACCTATCAAACCCTCATCTAAGGCCTAGGAGTGCGACCAATAGTTGGTACCACATTTGTAAATAAATTAGAGTTACGGTTCAATAGCGGAAGTCTTATAAAAATATATGGATTTAAGTTATAATTATTTACATTACAAAAGACGAGACAAAAGTCTCGTTTAAGTTTACTTGTTTATAAGTTTACAAAACCACCATTAGTTATATTTATATTTAGCAAAATATCCGAGCCATCGGATGCTTGAGCACTTCGTCTTCACAAGCCTATTCTTGATTACCTGCAAAATATTAGAAAATACGTCAGCAACGAATGCTGGTGAATATGTTGACGCTGAATTATTTTTCTTTACTTGATTACCCATCGTGACATAACTTAGGTCCGGCCCATCGTGGCTTAGGAATAATCAAGCTAAAACAATACAATTTATAAACTCGAGTCTCTACTCTAAGTACCTCAGCAAACACCGCAGCGTTCGACATTACTTAGGTACCATAGATATACACATGGTCATTACTCCCCGCAGGCGAGCGTACTATAACCAAGTTTGGTGCGATGTGCCCAACGCATTTTACCACATATGTAAGGATCCAGACAAACGTATACTATAGCCTGAAGGCTAGCGTTTTTGCTCTTATTTATAAATGTTTTAGAGACACATAGTCTCGTGTAAACCTTTTCACATAACACGTTTGACTCGTTTGAAAACAAGTTTAAAAGTTTGGGGCGTATTCACCTTTTCAATTTGGATCGGCTTCAACCACCGTCCGAGGGTCTTTCCCTTGCTATATCGCACCTATAGTACAAGTAAAACTTTTTGTTAGTCGGATATACAATCCGGCTTAAGACCTTTAGTCTTATTTTTTAATCGCCACCTCGATTTACTTCAAAACCTTTAGTTATAAAGTAATTTCTTTTCTTTTTAAACCTTTAGTTTAAAATATCTTTCTCTTTTAAGATAACCTATAGTATATCTTGTTTTCTTTAAAACCCTATGTTTCTTCTTCTTTAAGAAACGTATTTTTTTCTTTATTATTTAAGAATACTCATTATTGCTTAAATAATATTTATAACAAAGAATAATCACACACATATATATACATGTATTTATATATCTTTTCTTTTCTTTGTTTTCTTTGTTATATATTTCTTTTATTTATCGAGTTATCGAGTATAACATTGACTTATGGTTTTAAGTCTTAATATTTTATTTGGGCATTATGCCTACCTTTGTCGGCTTATAATAACCCTAGAAATTTGAGCAGCACTTCAACGTCCTTCACTCTTTTTTAACTTTTTTTTATCAAAACTTCTCCTCGGCACGCACAACGAGACATACCAATATTCTTCCACGTTGGCACGCTTTACGAAGTAACTTGTCGGGACGTCGGATTGGTCATATTTTCTTGATATGTAGTTGATGAAAAAGTGGCACGATTATCGAGGTAATGGGCACGGAACACGAGGAATCGAGCATGTATTTCGAGGTAGATCGAGTATATGATTGTAAGATCTTAGAGAGATGCTAGATAGAGAGAGATGTATGTTTTATTTTGGTGTGGGAGTTAGAGAACCCGTGGTCTTCTATTTATAGGAAAAATTTAGAGCCCGTCGTGATAAGCGACGGCCTCCTTGGCTAGCCCGTCGCGTATCGTGACGAAGGCTTGGCCAGTCACCGCGTAGACCTGCCACGTGGCGACATGTGGCAGGCGTTGTGCCTCGTGGCGGCACGTCGCAGACGCGTTGCCACGTGATGACACGTGGCGACACACTGTGCCACCGTTTGCCACATGGAACACGTGTCACAATGTGTCAGGAAGGTCATCGCGTATTCTAAGGCCGTCGCGTATCGCGATGGGCCGAAGAATCAGATCTTCATTTTTGTCCTTGGAGTTTGAGATTTGGCAGATTTAGTTCCAAGACTTTGGAATTTTGACATTTTTGACTCGAAATTTCCGTGATGTTACACCGCACCCTCGCCTTAACAAGCCCTCGACTTTTATTATCGAAATGACATTAAGTACAGAACTTTCCTTATCACCATAAACCGTCACCGCACTACAATCCAAGGAATTTAACCTTATCATCCTACTCTTACACACTATCTGATCCTCATACTCGGACAACCAATCCATTCCCAAAACCACATCGAACCCTCCTAAGGTCATAACATACAAAGTAACACGGAACTCATGTCCCTCCAACTCTATCTTACAGTCCCTAAACACTTTCACTATTTTAACCGAAGTGTCACTAGCGGTTTCTACTATAAAAGTTTCAGACACTCGACAACTTTTCATTTTAGCTAATTTACTAAAGGGCGTGGCTACGAAACTTTTGTTCGCACCCGAATCAAATAATACAGAAGCTGAAATACCGTTTACTATAAACGTACCTGTGACGACATCTGGAATCTGCTTGGTTTGTTCTTGAGTCAGCATGAAGGCTCCGGTCTTTGGCCTTGTTGGTTCAGCATCTTTCTTTCCGCTTCCTCCAGCTTCAGTACACTCTCTGGCCATGTGGCCCGTCTTGCCACACCGGAAACATGCCGGCTTCTCACTGCATTCATGAGCATGGTGCCCCACCTTTCCGTACTTATAACAGGCATTGAACCCTACCCTGCACTCTCCTCCATGCGCCTTTCCACATTTATAACAAGCATCTGATCCCTTACCCCACTTTCACTCACCACCGTGCATTTTACCACACGTCTTGCATGATCTCTTCTCCCACACTTTCTACTTCTTATCCTTTGAGTTCCACAACTGAGTACCGGGTCGTTTAATAGGAGCGACCCACTTCTTATCTTTCTTATATTCCCCCACAACAACATCATCCGCAGCCAGGTCCTCATAAACCATCTCTGCGAGTTAGACAGCAGGGTCAAAAGTAGCTGGTTTATTCGCCCTGACTAGTATGCGGACTTTCTGCAGCAATCCCCTCACATAGCACTTGAATCTCTTAGCCTCAGTGTTAACCATATCGGCTACCAACCTAGACATTCGGTTGAACTCGGTGGTGTAATCACGATGTGTCATCGTTCCATCTTTAAAGTTTAAAAACTTCATCTCCGCCCTATCAACCTCGGCGTCAGCATATAATTTCCTCTGGACTCTTCCTCTGCTCAATCAACTCCCACCAGTACATTGCCTCGTCACCAAATGATTGGGTAGCATAATCGACAGCTTGATCGGGAAGGAACTCGCTAATGCGGATAACCTTGTCCATAGCGGTTATCCATTGAATAGTAGCGATTGCGTCTCCCAAACCAGTCAGCTTCGGCGGGTCGCATCCTTTGAAGGACTTATAGTTGCACCCACCTTGGCCTCTTTTCCTGTCATCAGCTTTCACAGACTTAACCCCACTCAAGTCTTCCCTCTCTCCTTCCACATCTCTCCTACCATCACCACCCGCCCCTTCAGCAGTTCTTTCACGGCTTAGAGCAGTTCCTTCAAGCGTCATTCTTCACAGCAGTGGCTACAGCTTGAACAATAGCTGCCTGAATTGCGGGATCCAGTTGAACCCCTTAATTGTTGTTTGGGTTTCCTCCAGCTTCGCTTCTTCGTCTCTGGTGTTAAAAGTTGTTTCCACCGAAGGTCGTTGGACACGACGAGGCCTGCCACGACGCCTAGTGCGACCTCCAGCTCTCACAAGGTCTCCAGTTCCCGGATTCCCTCTCCTTTCAGCCATTGTATTCTAAAAGGGAAAACACAAACCTCATCACTCAAGGAACTATTTAGTACAAGGATAGTAAGGCTAACAGGTAATAACAATGGCCAGTTGTGATTAGCTAATCACATTACTTTCTGTGTCCTATACACATCCCTTTATGAGTCTATTTGTGCTTATTCTAATCTCAAACAGTTAAACAGTCAAATAAGAAAGAAATCCTATCCATATCAATCAAGAAAACCTTAACATTTATTATTTAACCATACACTTTATCTTTACTGAGCTTGCTTGAGTGACACATGGCATTCTTGAACTGACATCTTCTTACTTAAATCCCATTCTCTGTTCGAGTCTAAGCATGTAGGATGCTTAAATCTTTCGAACTTTGCTCTGATACCAACTTGTAAGGCCCCGTTACCGGTGCCTCACATTTGGACGTTGGATTTACTCATTAACATCGTTCTAATCATCAGAGTTAATAAGAACATTCACGGAATAATAGAACTTTCATAAAATGTTACATAACTTGTCTTAAACAAACATCTTTGTCTTGTAAAATAAACAAAACATTAATCATAAACTGATAAACGTCTCGAGTCTTCCGATGCCAGCCTCTTATTCAATGCCACGCATTCCCCTCAAGCGAGTTGCCTCATCCTACTCACCAGCGTGCCTACTAAAAGTCAGTTACGCTGAGTGAATTCTAGTTAATCATATAGTACATTCATAACTACATACCTTCATACATACGTTATATCTTTATACTATTGTTACAATATACTTACTTACCTGCATACTTTCTTTCTCTCATATTCATACATTATGTTTTAAAGAGAGTCTCACCCTATAACCTTCGCATATATTATTAGGGTATGCAACCCTTTAACCTTCGCATATATTAGTAGGGTATGCAACCCTTTATCCTTCGCATATATTAGTAGGGTATGCAACCTATTATCCTTCGCATATATTAGTAGGGTATGCAACCCTTTATCCTTACTTTTCCTTTCATTATTATCCCCATTATTATATTCATTCATAACATACATGCATATCGTACAATCATTTATCATAACATTACCACTTGACAATGGTGTAATATCCGAAGATCGTTCACGTACCGACAAGCAATAATTCATACTTTCACATAATCACGTAAAGCATTCATTTATCACTTAGGATAAATGTATTAACAAACATAATGAGTATGCACACAGCCCCAAAAAACATAACAAGGAAGTGGGGCTAGAAACTCACCTGGATTCTTTTTCTTTCTCCGTTTATCGTAATTCTCTTCTTTAATTGTGCCCTAATAATTGTATATAGGGTACACGTATTATTATTCGTGCTAAGTCTGGAGTAATCTATGGGCATTGTATTAGATTACATTATACTTAAATTATTTTATATAAATCCTAAGGTATACGGCTTTTAGTTATTTAATATTCCTTTTTCTTTCTTTAATATTTTAGCTTAACACCCTAGATTATTCTTTTGACGTATAATGACGTGGGTATGCGTATGCGTATATTTATACACACGTATCTAACTCGCGGGATCTTATATATATATATATAAGTACAATGTGTTCGAGTCTTAACGTGATCGGGTCTTTACTATTGTTAATTACATTATAAATAACCCAAGGCATTGTAAACGACTTTGTCTATCTATTTAGTGATCGAGTTTATATGTTCTAAGTGTTTAAGTGACGGTGGGATCGAGTGTTCGGAGTGTAATAGGATTCTGGTTTGTAATCGGGATTGGGCTAGTGCTTGGGCCGAGTGTTAAGAAAAAACCCAACCCCTTATCTTTACCATCAGATCCTCCTCCCTTCATCTTTTCACTGCAGATTCCAAGTATACGAGTCCAAGTATGCGAACAAGGTAATCGAGTCCGCGGTTGAAATTAGTGTAATCGAATCTGAATTGTAATCGGGTCCTGGAAATCAGTTACACCATGTAATCGATACTAACGTATTTGAACCCACGTGACTCGTCTTTTCACTGCCATCGGGTCTTGTAGATGTATGCGAGTTTGTGTATACATATTGTAATAGGGTTCCATAGTAAACGAATATATATGTAATCGACGCTCCTTCTAATCAGATCTCTATTGTAATCGAGGATAAGGTGTTCGATATTCACGAAAGTGATCAAGTCTCAACTGTATTCGAATGGTAATGTGAACGTACTCAGGGTAATCGATTCTTGTATTCTAGTTCAGTTGAATCGAGTGTCATGGCATTGTAATCGAGCTCATATGGGACTCGATTACAATGTAATCGAATTGAAATGTGCTCATCTTTGTAACAGAGTTGGGCAATGTATGCGAGTACCCACTTGTGTTCGGGTTTATCAATTGTAATCGGGTTTGAGGAGTAATCGAACTAGGCTAGGTATTTGAATTATTACTATGTAATTGAGTCTTGGTTGTATTTGAAAGTCGAGTGTATGCGACTCCTGAGTAAAGTAACTGACCTGATGGTTCCTTGTGGTTCATGCTTTGGGTTGATGGGTTTCGAACCACCCAAGGCTACGGGTTGGGCCCTAACCCACTTCTCAATTATATTTCAGCATATAATCCCTTTAATATAATAAAGTTTCACCCCGTAGGCGTCCCCGTAACCACCTTCGGCTAAGACTCGGCCCAGGAAAATTGTAAAGTTTTGACCATTAACATGAAAATGTCCAAGACTAGATCTAGGGTTTCTTTTAAACGAGTCGTTCCTGGTTATAAGTTCATTAGGTTCGTTCTAGAATCAAGTTCGTTACTTTACGTTTTGTTTAGACCCGATCTACTATAGTTTCAAGTTTCAAGGCCAAACGTTTATTAAAACATAAAAGTTAAGATAAAAAACATACCTTTATGAGTTCGTTTGCTCTTGTTTGGCTTGGTTTTGATCTTTAGATCTTGTATTTATCTTGTGCATTGAAGATCTATTGATGTTCAACGTTAGATCGATCTTGTTCTTTCCTTTCCTCTCTCGGCCGTTTATATATAGTAATGGAGGTGTGTTCCGTGTGTTCTTAAGTGTGTGTAGAGATTATGATGGAAGATGGAAATGAGAGTTAGGGTTTTAGAATGATTTAAGAGGATATTCATATCCCTTAAGCCCATGGACTCTAGGCCCATCCACCATCTTAATCCATTTTGTTTAATCTAGGTCCATTTATCTTTATTTATTTAATGCCGATTAAATATTAACGCGCGATCACTAAACGTAAATTTCTTTATTTAATATTAAAATATTCAGGATGTTATAGTGCGTGTTCATGAAAGTCAGCTGTCCAACAATCTCATGTCCTAAGTTCACGTAATGACTCACAATGGTAAGCATGTTTGACTCGAAGAAATGTTAGAGATTAAGTTAATGTCATTGGTGATAAGAAATTCTAACACGTTTCATACATCAAGAAATGATCAAACAAACCAAGTATTTCATCATATAATTAAAATTCAGATTATGCATTTACAGGGAATATTTTAGCATGTGCAAATGGATTTTATTAACTATGCATACAAAGAAAATAAATTCAAAAAATCTTACCATATACGCACGTATGAATTATGTTTCTCAATTAATTTTTATTGTATTTTTCTCATGTACACAGTATTCATAATAAATCAATCATTATAGACAGGTACAAACTGTTGGAACCCGATTCGTATCAATCCAATAACAATTAACAGATCTCAGATCTGTTTATAATAGATTAATACCTTAACTATAGATCTATCTCATAATTAACTTTGATTCAGTGTTGTATGTATATATGTATTATCAGTATGTATATAATAGTAATTGTATAATATTAGGATGAAGATTGAGAGAGAATCTCGACAGAGTTTCGTTAATTAGATCTCAAAACTTAAATTAAACGTGAACAGTGTTCACTATATATAGAAGATAGGTCTGGTTCGCTAACATCCCCTAGCGAACCAGACGCTACTTCGTTACATACATTAATAAGACGAAACACCCCGTGATTCGTTAACATCCCCTAACGAATCAGGAGGGAATAAGCTTAAATCTTAGTTCGCTAACATCCCCTAGCGAACTAGACCTTACACATAACGAACTAGACAATAATTAAACTAATTATTACATTAAATAAAAAAAAATACGTTAACGACAATTACAAAGACTCAAGACGCAAAACCGTGCACTAACAGACACCCCCTCGTCTTGAGCTCTTTGTCTTTGAATTACTTGAAGCGCTTGGACTGCCAGTCTCTGCAACTATGAATTCCATTTTCATGAGATATACGCACAATGCGCTGGAATTCTCATATCTGGTCTGTCTCTTTTTGAGAGAAGATTTTCTACCACGCCTGACTATGAAGAGCTTCGAGTCTATCGGGAGAGGATGTGGTGGTAACCCCCTCAGCTTCGTCTAGAGCCGGGCGTCCAGCCGTGTAGGAAGACTCACCCTAGCCACTATAGCGACCCCACCCCCAACTCTAGCTGAGAAGCACCCTCCATCCACTTCCCCTTTTCCGTGTGCCCAAAAGCCCGACCGCCCGGTTTATGAGCCATTTCCGATTCCCTTACCCAATCTCATGAGAAGCAAGCCCAGCAGGCCCTACCTTAAAAAGTCCCCAGACAGCCAGCCGTCACCAGGCTGCTAGCATTGCTAAATGCTCCGCCACGAAGCAAGCTCTCCCGAATGACAGATGCGGAAGTGGGGAAGCCGGAAGTGGCTAAAGAAGTCGGAGGAAGAAAGTAGTTGGACAACTGTATACACGAGGGTACACTAGTCTTCTAAGAATTGGCAACATTGACAGAAAGGGGAAAGGGTAGGAATACACTTTTATAGGTGTAGCTCTACTAAATTGGCCTAACCTTCGGTTCCCGTAACCAAGTTTTTCTTTATCATTCCTTTTGTACTTTTTCATACTTCATCCATACTTTTTTACTTTTTAGGAAGTGTGGGGGGAAAACGGCGCCCTCTACTTCTACTTCTAACTAAAGGATGCATAGCCAGGTCGTAGTCTTCATTGCGCTCGATCAGAATCTGTTTCCTGTGGAGCACGTCATTGTCTGTCTCAGATAAATTAACCAACCACATCGGGTCGATTATCTTGATGAGCTTAGTCTTCAGTCCTTTACCAAGGACAATGACGGCCTCGCCAGTACGATTGTCATAGTACCAACGGGTGAACGTGAGATGCATCTGTTGAGGCATCGTCTTCACAGGAACCCGCTTCATCGTCTTCGGCTGCTTTACCTTAAGGACAAGTTTCCTCCAGCCAGTCCTTGGATTAATCTAATCAATGCGTTTGCGTCTCGGGACCTGGGGCTTGAAGAACTTGAAGCCATGATTGACCTCGAATGGTAAGTGTTGATGAAACCACTCAACTGTTCGGTAACCCCCACGATTGATAAATGGACGTCTCGCGAGGGTACGAACATCCCATCGCGGTAAAGTAAGAACATCCTTTATCGTTTCGTAGTACTGGATCCCTTTCTCCCACTTAATTATACATACTTTAAGCTCAGGATCATAAAGCCATGAGACAATATCACCATGTACCTTGGAAACAGTCTTGAAGGAGGTCATTTGGTTTTCTTTAACCCATGCAGCAGCAGTGTCTTTCCGTTCTTGATCAACATATCGATACGCACTGATAATTTTACCCACTTTCTGGCGTTTGAACCATCTTGCAATATCATCATCAGTTATAACTTCAAGTGAATGAACTTTCCGCTTACACTTCAACACCTTTTCCAATTCATCCTCAGCAATTTTGAACGTTTCCTCATCGAACACAGGAGCACCTTGATCAACGTTTGTATGTTGAAACAGGTCAAGATACTCCTCAGTAGTTACATCCTCATCTTCATAAATAAAGTCCGTATTCATCTGAATTGACGGATCATCCGATATAACTTCCTCATTCACCACTTCGACATCAGGCCCAGTCTCTAAAGCAGTCAACTGATCGTCATTCAACCCAAGCATTATGGAAATCTGCTCCCGTGTCCGAGACCTATCGACAAACTCACCAACCTCTAACTCATCTCTGTTCACCACACTTCTAACCACCCCCGAACCAACTAAAAATATCACGGTGTTGGCTGCAATCATCTCAATTGGCTTAGCGCCAGTTGGATCTTGATATATAATAATCTGTTTGCCTGAGTCTTCACCACCACTAGTACCAGCACCGGAAGATGAGCCGTGCGATTGTTT
The DNA here is from genome assembly GCF_021521415.1 of Bidens hawaiensis. Classification (NCBI taxonomy): domain Eukaryota; kingdom Viridiplantae; phylum Streptophyta; class Magnoliopsida; order Asterales; family Asteraceae; genus Bidens; species Bidens hawaiensis. The sequence goes on from NW_027496148.1 coordinate 121,212, forward strand.
AGGCTCACCTCCTGCACTAGACTCATCAGGATCTTGATAATCATCTTTGAGTTTCTTTAGGGCATATTCTTTGCAAGTCAACTGTAAGATCAACTCTTCTTGTTCTTTCATTTTCACCCCCTGAGACTCAACAATCGCTCGCAGCTCTTTAGTCTCCTTCTGACAAAATGAGATATAACTCATCATCCGTCGTTGATTCTCCATAAGACATTCTTGATTCTGACGGTCAGATGCCATTTGGTTTTCATAAAGGTGGAGAAGATTCAACAGCATCTCAGTCTGACGGTTTGGTGGCAAGTTGTATAGTGATGGATGAACAGGTTGAATCGGTTCCTGAGGCCGAGTGATTCTTATAAAAGAGACATCATTGGGAGGAGGAGGAGTAGGAGGACGAGGAGGAGGAGGCCTCATTGATGGTGTTGAAGGGACATCAGATAATGTAGCAGGAGGCCTTGGTATCTCAGATAATGCCATTTGAGGGATTAAACCAAGCCTTTCACGGGACACTAACGTCGTTGTCAATGTAAGCATCAGAGTGCTAGTAGTAGGCGGCACTACCGAGCGTTGAGGCGTTGATTGACGTGGTGGCGGAACACCAATAATTACCCCAGCCCCTGCTGAAACACGTCTTTTCTTTGATGGCTCTTCAGTTGCCACCACCTTCCCTTTCCTCTTACGTTCCTGTTGAGCTGCAATGGTGGCAGCTAACGCAGCGTTTACTGCCTCTTGTTACTCTTGAAAGGCAGCATCACCAGCTCCACCATCACCATCATCATTCCCATCATCATCGTTCCCACCTTCTCCCCCTTCACGTTCGGAATCTGAGTCGTCGTGGATCCAACGTTCATCAGAAGGACAGACATAGTTAAGATTAATGATATGACCAATCATTCGTTTATCTGCTGGCCTCCCTTTTCTATAAAGCGACATTCGATGAACGGTATCGGCTGTCATATGTTCCATAAGGAGCACATCATTCACCAAGGTATGATCAATAGCTAAATTAGGTATCAAATCTTGAATAATCAACTGCAAGAATCAAGGATACATTAAGAATTTCTTCGACTGAATTGTCTGCTGAACTTGTTCTTTCAAATGATTGAAGACGAGCTCAGAGAAGTTAAATGGCTTGTTCAAAATTAACGCTACAAAGGCTGATTGCATACTGAGTCGACATTCGTCAAAACCGCCACGACGACCACTCCAATGAATAAGAACATGGAGAAGATACTTGTATGGTGGGCATAAACCATTCTTGTTCAACATAGATTATCAATATCTCCACCATAACGCACACGTGTAAACAAACCCTTTACCAGTTGCTTGTCGAATTCACTCGGGTTGTTATCATTATCATCAAATCGAAGCACATGCCGAATTACTTCAACATTAATTATAATGGGAGTTTGATTAATCGATGCTCGAATATGATTTTCCATCTCCAAAAACTCAGCAGTAGCCCAAACCTGCCTGATAATACTCAGATACACTTTAGGTCGAGCAGTAATGGCATAATGTATCACTGACCGTCTTAGAAAAGCCAACATATCTCCAAATGTAGCAATATCAGCAACATCTGAGTCAACATAAGCACATATGTTGTGCTTTTTGTCAGAAGGTAATAAAACGACAGCTTCTTGTTTCGCTTGAGGTGGTTGCCCTTGTGGTGGTTGATCTTGTTGCCCTTGATCGGCAACCGGTGGATCTTGATTTACTTGATCAACCATTTTAACTGTATAAATATGAACAAATATAAGGAATGTGAAGACGTAATATGCATTTAGCACCAATATATATCTAGTTATTTATAAATGGTGTATTCAATTTATTTACGCGTTTAGACGGTTGAAATACTTTATTTAAGTTAAATGTTAATTTTAAATTTAATTAAATAATTAACAAGGAATGTCATTCGTTTAAATATCACTCTGATTCGTTACCATCCAGTAACGAATCAAGCGATTCGCTATCAGGTAAATAAGTTAACGAAAGATACACAGCGAATCAACTATACAAGTTTAACAAACTGAAGTCTAGTTCGTTACAGATTTGGCGAATCCAAATTTGATTCGTTAAGAAACTGATTCACTGAGCTCGTTCGTGTATTTCCCTAACGAATTGGACACGAAGCAGTTCCAATTCGCTAAAGATAACGAATGGTCAATAAATTAGACTTAATCTTTGACCCGCATAGTCAAAGTCAAAATTAAGATGAACACCGATACTCAACAACACGAATCAAGCTTCAAGTAGTCCATAACTATCGTTGGATAGTCAAAACATTAAGCGTATTGAACTCGGAAACACATTATTAAGCTCATGGTTTTGAGATTGAGACTCAAAACCCAGAAAGACTTAGGTTAACCAGAGTAAACAAGAACCCCGAAAACATGTAAACACAATCAACCCAGCAAACTAGAATCAATCTTCGATTAAAGTCTACCAAGGGTATCGGAATCGCATTCCGATCACATTGAATCATAAATAACCTACATTAACCCAATATATCTTAAATAAATCAGGGTTTATGAACTCGGAAAACCCTTAGACCACAAAAGTCCATAATTAGTCAATTAATACACAGTCATTTTTGATGAAAATCACATCGCTGTGATCATCTATACCTTAGAAGCACAATGATATTCTTGAAATGTCGAAATTTGAAAGTCGAATTTCAGAGAAAAATTTGAAAAAGATTACTTTAGGGTGAAGGAAGAAGACGAACAGTGAAGGACTGTTCGTGTTTCTTGTCTTATATAGCCTAACACGCCGCCCAAGGTACTCTTTGTACGAATCAAGCGATTCGTTTGAATTATTAAAAACGAATTAGGTAATTCGCTATTCCAATTCGTTGCCTCAGAGTAACGAAGAGTAACGAATTAGACATAAATCGTGTCTTGATTCGTTAAATATGTATAACGAAGTAGAGATGATTCGTTACACAGTGCGGAAGCGAATTAGGTGGGTGAACTGAAAATTAGTTCGCTAAAGAATCACCTAGTTCGTTATCCATACTTAACGAATTAGTTTTTAACGAATTAAACACTTTATTTAATTTTAACATAAATAAATAAATGAATTAAATAATGAATTAATTAAATAAGTAAAAAAATCTAACTTAAATAAATTATCGAGAACCTTTTTTATCCCGATAATTGAATACTTTAAAGACCGTTTCACTTTTACGAAACAAAAATTAAAATATTAAATAATATATAAAGTAAGAAGAGTAAAATTTTTTTGATATTTTGTAAAAATTAAAGAATGTATTTACAAAGTAGCATCCGAACATAAAAATTGGACAATCTTTTTATGTTTTTTTTAATGATATATCAAAAGCAGTACATATTTTTGTATTTTTTTTGTTGAGTTTGAGCAGAGAATCATATTGACCAAAATGCCCTTCTGTCACAGTTTTATATATCAGCGATATCACTACTGGCGTTAAGTCGGTCATTGATACGGTTGTCCACTTAAATCTTATAACAAACCTTCGAGCGTTTTTGTGATATGATTTATGGTTCAATTAGCGCACAGAATATCAGAAACTATCAGCCCATAATCTCGGTTCAAGCTTAATTTGTTTTTTTCTAAATCACCCCAACTTGACTTAAACCATTATAGTGTTGATCAAAATTTTTGATACCAATTGTGAAATTTTGAGCAATGCATCAAGTTTCCTTTACCGTGAGTGAGTATGCACGAGTCCATCTGTCGGCTTACATACATTGTATCCCCTGGGGTCTGTTTCTTATTGGTATTGAGACGCACGCAAGGGAGGAACAATTGTATGACTAACAGCGGATTTTGATTAAGTCAGTAATTTAGATTGTACAAAGTACAGCGGTGATCAAGTTTAATGACTTTGGGTTTGCTCTAGAAAGCGAGTGAAATATTCATGCTTATGAATACCCAGATGATTAAGACGCATAAAGAATCACAGTGTCCAGAATCCTAACGCTTGTTATTTGCTTTATTATATTTTTGGGTGATCAACAACCATAAGGCTTGAGTATGACCGGTTATTACACTTCTGCCATCTTCACCGAGACTTTTGCTAGAGACTAACACCTCTTTCAATTTGGCTTTTCTTTAAGTTTATATCACTTACTTTACTCTAACAGCTTGTTTAAGACCTATCAATGCACCAATGACTAAGCACACAGTCTTTTAAGCTTATTTCTTTCTGGATTTGGGGTCAAATAATCAATGTACTATCATTTTCCCTTTTTGCTTCAAAAACTCAAAATTTTGAGGAGCAGTAAACAAAATGATTTAAATTGCCCCAGTTAATTTAAGTTTATAAATTAATGGCTATCCTATCCATCTACAAGTAGAGAATAGGACCAAACATGCAGGCACGCTTCACAAACTTAAATAACTGACTAAATTTTTCAGCTAAAAATAAAGTAGAAAGCTTAACGAACGCCCCAAGTACTATCCCTTTGTTAGGTATATGGCTAACCCGAAGATTTACAAGAAATTATCAGGACCAAACATATACAAGTATATGTACAAACAGAAATCACAATCTTTTTGGTATTTTCAAATTTTAAAATGTTTTTGGGTTTTCAAATAATAGAACAAGAAAGAACACAATATTTTTGATTTTTCAAAGTTTTCTAATGTTTTTGGGTTTTATCTATACAAACAAAAAGCACAATATTTTTGTATTTTCTAGAAATTCACCCCCTAAAACCTAAAAAACAAAAATAGTAAACTAGAACAAAACTAAAAATAAAGATAATCATCCTAACTTTAGGATCTCAGCAAGGGTCTTCAATCCATTTAAACCAAGCAAAAAATGAAAACGTGTTTTATCAAACGCTTTGGTAAATAGATCGGCTTTTTGAAAATCAGTGTGCACTTTCTCAAGATCAATTAATTTCTTTTCATAACAATCCCGTATAAAATGATATCAATTTTCGATATGTTTCGTTTTAGAATGTTGTACGGGATTCTTGGTGATACTAATAGCAGCTGATTTATCAATCAAGATTGGAGTAGTAAGAAACTTCAAACCGTAGTCGTGAAGATGTTGTTGTATCCACAAAACCTGGGAACAACAACTCGAGGCTGCAACATACTCAGCTTCGGCGGTTGAAGTGGAGACCGTTGTCTGCTTCTTACACTGCCAGGAAACAAGCCAGCTTCCTAAGAATTGACATCCCGCTTTAGTAGACTTGAAATTGATCTTGCATCCCCCATAATCTGAATCTGAGTAAGCGGTAAAATAAAAATTATCATCTTTGGGGTACCATAACCCGATGTCAGGATTTCCCCTTAGATATTGCAGAATACACTTGACCGCTGCCAGGTGAGTCACTCGGGGACTAGCTTGGTACCTAGCACATAAACCAACAGCGAACATTATGTCGGGGCGAGAAGCAGTTAAATACATTAAAGATCCAATCATAGCACGATAGAGGGTCGGATCAACGGTATCCTCCAATTCATCCGGTGATAAATTGTGACCCACGGGAAGAGGAGTAGAAGGGATTTTTCCGGCAGTAATCTTGAATCGGCTCAAGACGTCGTTCACATATTTTTTATGATGAATGAAGATTCCCTTCGCAGACTGATGAACCTGCAACCCTAAAAAGAAATTCATCTCTCCCATTGAGCTCATCTCGAACTTAGTTTGCATAGACTTCTCGAACTCCTTACACAACGTGTCGTTTGTAGATCCAAAGATTACGTCATCAACATAAATCTGAACGAGCAGAAGATCGTCACCAATATTTTTATAAAATAAAGTGCAGTCAACAGTTCCACGTTTGAAGCCGTTATCCCTCAGATGGTCGGCGAGCGTGCCATACCAAGCTCTCGGGGCTTGATGTAGACCATATAATGCCTTGTTTAATCGATAAACATGGTCAGGATAATCAGGATCCTCAAAGCCAGGAGGCTATAAAACAAACACTTCCTCATGAAGTTCACCATTGAGAAAAGCACTCTTAACATCCATTTGATACACCTTGATATTCTTGTAAGCAGCATATGCCAGGAAGATTCGAATCGAATCTAATCTTGCAACTGGAGCATACACTTCAGTGTAATCAATACCCTCTTGCTGATGAAAACCTTGTACCACTAAACGTGCTTTGTTTCTCACAATTACCCCACGATCATCTTTCTTACACTTATATACCCACTTAGTCGGAATTGCTTTCTTAACTCTAGCAGGTTTGTCAATAAGATCCCAAACACCTAAACGTGCAAATTGCTGTAATTCTTCTTGCATGGCTTCTACCCAAGATGGATCTTGCAGAGCCACACGAGGAGTTGTAGGCCCAACTTGGGATAAAAAGCAAGTGAATTTAGCAACAATTGCAATTTCAGATGAGTGTAAGTCAGCATAAGCACATAGAGCATTATTGTCACTTGAAGAAGCAACTTGATGTCGTGTCTGAACCCCTACATCAAGATCACCAATAATGTTTTCTTGTGGATGGTAATTATGAATCCCGAGAGTAGGATTTTCAGAAACAGCAACATTTTCAAATAAATTAGTGTAATGTTCACCCAATTCAGGAGATGAAACATCACAATCAAGTTCAATAACTTGATCTACAATTGCATTATCATCAGATGAAGTAGAAGCATTATCATAATGAACAGGAGACTCATTATCAAGTTCTTCATTTGGATCAGCAATTGGAGCTTCAACATCATTTGAACTTGCGAACCTTGGAATTTCCAAATGTTCATCAAAATAAGCACGAACTAAATCTTCATCTGGATGATCAGTTGATGGAGTGAATGAATTAAATAAGTCATCATAGTCAAACATCCAGTCGGGACCTTTCCCTTGTGGAGGAGTAGTGTACTTTTGACAGTCAACATGGTACCACTCTTCAACACAACCAGACGTAAAGTTAAACACTCTTTTCTTAGGAGACGCATACCCCAAGAAATAACTCACAATGGCTTTTTCATCAAACTTTCCAACATCCTTTTTCAACATAGTACATGGACACCCAAATGGTTCCAAGTACTATAAATTAGGTTTACGATTATTCAATAATTCATAATTGGTCTTCTTGAGTCGTTTAACAGTTAGAAATCGATTGAGTGTATAACAGGCCGTATTCACCGCCTCATTCCAAAACTGAACAGGAAGCTTTGAATCAGCAAGCATCGTTCTAGCAGCTTCAATCAACGTTCTATTCTTTCTTTCAGCTACACCGTTCTGTTGTGGTACATATGGGGCACTGTATTCTCGATGAATTCCCTTTTGGATACAAAAGAAATCCAATACAGTATTTTTAAATTTAGTACCATTGTTACTTCGAATTCTCCTCACTTTCAGTTTGTAAAGTGATTCGATCTTAGTGATTAGATTTTGAACAAGACCCGGTGTTTGATCTTTTGAACTCATAAATAGAACCCATGAATATCGTGAATAATCATCTGTAACAACTATGCAGTACCAGTCTCCAGAAATACACGCACGATTCACTGGACCGAATAAATCCATATGAAGACGTTCAAGCGTAGTATCAATGGAATTTAATAACTTAGATGGGTGCAATTTCTTCTTCTGTTTGCGTTTCTTGCAAGCAACACAGTGATCGGATAACTTAAAATTCTTTAACGACACCCCCTCTACCAGATCGTTTGCCATTAAATAATTCATCTTTCGAACATGTATGTGACCCATTCTTCGATGCCAAAGCACTGAGTCTTTCTCGGTTGCTTTCGAGACAAAACACGTTTCGATCGATGTAGTTACTTTAGTATTCATATTTAAGACATAAATATCATTTGATCGAGGTGATCGCATGACAACCATGTCCTCGAGAATTACGTAACCCGGTTTCAAAATCAGACACTCTTTATCTGTAAATACTATCGTGTATTGCTTATCACAGATTTGCGACACACTCAATAAATTATGGTCCACTTGATCACAATAGTTAAACTTTTCAAAAGTTATCTTCCCATTTGAAACATCACCTTCCTGTGTAATCATACCCCTAGAATTCCCAGCAAACGCCACATAACCCCCTTGAATATTTCTCAAGTTTGATAAGAGGTTGAGATTTCCAGTAATATGACGAGAACATCCACTGTCCATGATCCAGTTTTCACCAGAAATGGTCTTGGATGAACCCTACACACAAAAGAAAAAGATTAGTTCAAAAAGGCAGCCCAGGCCTCGGTCTTGGGCACCTTTTGGTTTCCTTGAGAAAAGTTAACTTTAGTTGCATTCAATTGTTGTTCAGCAACTTGAGAATAAGTTACTGGTTTCTTTGACTTTCGTCTTAGATATGCAGCTTGAACCACATTTGAATTAACATTTTTGCATAATGGTTCAGTAGGAATAAACTTAGGTTTAACGGAACCATGAGTTTCATTCACATGAACAACTTTTCGAGGATGTATGTACGAAAACATAATATGAGTATCATCAGCATATGACACAGGTCGTTTCAGAATCTCCTTTACCAAAGGAGCTGGTTTGGAATGATCCTTGATAAAATGATGAAGCTTCTGATAGCTCTTCTGACTACAATTTCTCACTACATGACCCTGCTGACCGCAAGGAAAACAGCTTCGCATGTCTACACGATGATGTTGAGAGGTAGTTGGAACGAATGACTCAGAAGTTTGATGATGACTCACATTTTTGGTCATGCTCTTAGCAAACTCATCAGATAATTCAGATTTCTTTTTCAAGTAAAAATCTAAATTAGGACAGTTCGAAAAACTTTTCAATGTATTTGTCCCAGTTGACTTCACAAAATTAATTTTCTTAGCTTGTTTTAAAACCTTCTTTGCTTTAGTCAATGGGTCAGATGGAACTGATGTTTTCGCTTGAGCATATTGACGTTCAAGTTCACGAACCTTGGAAGTTTCATTGTGAAACACACTCTCAATCAGTTCAGGTTTAATGATACTTATTGGAATGTCTTTCTCAGTGAACATTGTGTCAATCCCCTTTAACTTAAAAACACGAGCAGATGATGGCTTAGATGCATTAGGATTTATGAAACGCAACAAATTCTCATCAGAAATTTTGGGTTTTTCTGATTTCTTAGCCTTCACTGGTTTGACAAAAACATCTTGTTTCATCTTAGTTGTGTGCGAACCACACACAGCCTCCTCAAATTCATGAGGTTCACACAGTATGTGATTAGAACTTGGAATGTTCTTGTTCTTGTGTATAATTTCTGGTTCAAACACATCCTCAATGATTACTTTATCAACATTTTCAACAAAAACTTTGTTGCTTTGAACATGAGGTTTCTGAGAAACAGATTGGGTTTTAACAGTTTCAGACTTACTATGTTTAGAATTTTCTGAAATCACAGGCTCTTTACGAATAACATCCTCCTTAGTTGGAGCAAAAGGATTAATGTTATAATCATTGTGAAATGGTGGTGGAATTTCAACAAAACCTATACCTTTCTTTGAATCCTTTTGTTTTCCAGAAACTTCAATAATTTCATTCAACAGAAAAGATGAATTTCGAAATTTACCCAATTTGTTCTTTAACTCAAGAACCTCATTCTCAAGCTCGGTTATCTTTGAACGATGTTTCAAAATTTCTTGAAACTTTTGATCATTAATTGTCATTTTCACAGATAACTCAGCTTTGAGATCATGATTACTAGTAGCTGAGTTCTTGGTGGCTATGGGTAGTAGTGAGTGACTCATGGTTCGCTAGATTAATTAAATGTTGTATCTTTTCCTGTTTTTGTTTTCCGTTGTTGAGAATGACATTTTCAAACTTCAAAAACAGTTGGGGTTGCAAAAATATAGACAATAGCATATGTTGGAGGTGCGGTTGTATGTGTAGCTGAGTTCTTGGTGGCTATGGGTAGTAGTGAGTGACTCATGGTTCGCTAGATTAATTTAATGTTGTATCTTTTCCTGTTTTTGTTTTCCGTTGTTGACATTTTGATAAATTGTAATCCTCCAAGCTAGTATTTACTTAGCAATGTTGACTTTTACTATGCTCGTTAGGTTAAGCTCAAGTAAGGTACAACTGTAACATCTCGTTTCCCATTTCAGTTAATAAAATAAAATATGAGTTATTATGAGTTAGGCTAGTGTTGGGTCAAATAAAAATGGGTAATAGACTTGGACTAATAAGGAAAGAAGAAAGACCATGGGCTTAAGCCCATGACCCATGATATAAATACCTTAATTATTCATTTATCCATTCATTTAACTCATTCCATACACCACCCAAACACACACTTAAGCTCTCTTTCATATTTCTCCCTTTCTCTAGCCGAAATAACTAAGAAAACCATAGCATCGATCCAAGGTAATAAAATTATGGTATTATATGGATCCAAACCTGCTAGATCTAGTCACGAAACGACGAGCCGACACCCTAAACCGTTAAAGTCATGAGATTCGGATGGAATCGGGTATAAACCGATCAAAAGATGAGCTTAGGGGTCACCATAGCTCAGATCTAGATCGAACGGGACGAAAACCGGTCGAAAACAAGTGAGATCTTTTCCGGCGAGATCCAGGTTTTCTGGCAATGACGGCGCCGGAAAACGGTGTACAAGGTTAAAGGGAATGTCAGAGAATATTCTGACATTCTCTGACCTAAACCTAATGCGTTAACGGAAGAATAACGAATTAACAGCAATTCGTTATGCTCATTCGTTAAGGAGAAATAACGAATTTGCAGCAGTTCTTTATAATCATTCGTTAAGGCCAATTCGTTATAAAGGCTAGTTCGTTATAAAGACCAATTCGTTATGAGGGTCAATTCGTTATAAAGATCCATTTGTTAAGAAGTAACGAATGAACCTCATTCGTTAAAGAGCAAAATAACGAATTAAACTTTGAAAGAATGACAGAAAGGTCCCTGGACTTATAATAAAATGGATTAACAACAAAGAAGCCCTCGAACTTTATAAATTAGAATTTTAATGAAAAATGTGTTAAGACAGTTAATGAAAATAAAATATTTCCAAGCTGACTTGGTAGCTTAGCCCCAGCCAGGGGCTCTGCCACTTAGACCCCGCTAGGGGCTGCCGCCCCAAGAACCTCGCTGCTAGGGGCACTTCCCCCACACCCCCGTACGTTGAGGGTTATAATTAAACTAGAAAATCGATATGGGTAGTGATAGTTAATTAATATGTGTAATTGTTATACAGTTAGTCGCGCACAACTAAAGAAATGAATAACCATTAATGGTGAACGCAACAAAACGCGAGTGAGTTTCTAGCCCCATTTCCTTGTTATGTTTTCGGGGCTGTGTGCATACTCAATGTGATTAGTTAATACACTTAACTTGAGTGGTAAGTGTATGCATGGATGATATATGTGATAGATATTATATTGTGAATATGAATGAAAGCTTGTCGGTACGTGACCGGTCTTCGGATATTGCACGTATCGCCAAGGAAGGTAAGTGTTAGAATATATATCTATGTATCTATGAATGATAAAGCAGGGTATGTGCGAAATTGTATGAATGCTAGTATGAAAGTATGGTAGAGTTAATGTATGAAACAAACCTGGTAGTATCTGAGAATATAGGGAACAAACACTAATAATATCTGCGAAGGTTATAGGACGAAATGTATGTATATATGTATGTATGAAAGAAAGAATGAAAGTATGAACGTTTGAGAGTATGAAAAAAGGTAAAAAGCTAAGTATGTTATATGTATCTTCGGATGCGTATATAAGTAAGTATATGGATGTATTGTATGTTACATGTATTAGCTAGAACTTACTCAGCGTAGCTGACTTTTAGTATGCACGCAGGTTGTAACATCCCAAATTTCGAATAATAGTAATAATGAATATTGACTCGCTATGACGGAAAAGTTTACTTGAGTTAATAAATAAATAGTAAAATGGTAAAAGAGAAAGATAAGTAGGCTAATTAAATAGAATTAATCATGGACCAAAAAGGAAAGATGGGCCTTAGGTCCATGGGCTTAAGGGAGTATAAATACCCCCTTAAACCCTAATTCTTTCCATTTCCATCCATAATATCCATCTTATCCTCTCTACACCTTAAAACACACGCTTAAGCCATAAACACCCCATAGCCGCCGGCCACCATCCGAAACCCCAAAACTAAGCTTCACAACATAAAATCTTGGATTATACAAGGGAGCTAACAAGTCCTCGTTCACAACCAAGCTAGCTGTGACCTTAGAAACGTCAAAATGTATGTTTTTTTAACCTTAAAGGTCACATTTTTATGAACGGTTTGCCTTGAGACTTAACCCTAGAGTAGATCGGGTCTTGATACATCATAAAAAGGCGAACTTGATGATTTAAAATGGACGAAATGGACTCGTGGGTATAAACGGTTCTTAAGCAAACCCTAGATCTAGCCTAGAACGTTTTAAATCTATAAAGGTCTAAACTTTATGCGTAAAACGGGTTAGATCTAGGTGATGTTATAGTAACGGGTGTAAACGGATAATGAGATAGGAAATATGTGAGTAAAGTTGTGGTTATGGACCGATTAACTATCATGGTACCTAAAATGGAATTGAGGATAGAAAATATGAACCGGAAGCATCAGACCAAGGGTTTTCGGTTGCAATGGGTTTTCGGCCAAAATGGGTTCTCGGTCAAACCCGAGTTCTCGGGCAAACCAATGTTCTCGGCCAGAACGGGTTTCGGCCAAAAATGGGTTCTCGGTCAAACCCGAGTTCTCGGTCAAACCAATGTTCTCGGCCAGAACGGTTTTCAGCCAAAAATGGGTTCTCGGTCAAACCCGAGTTCTTGGTCAAACCAATGTTCTCGGCCAGAACGGGTTTTCGGCCATCAGGGTTCTCTGCCCAGAGTTCTCGGCCAACTAGGTACTGTTTGGTTTGGGCCTGGACCCAGTTGGGCCCAGATGAACAGTTGGACTGGCTTAATTGAGCCCATAAGATGCTAAGCCCAACCTAGAAAAGGACTTGAAATGTTAATGGAACATGTGTCAAGACAGTTAATGAAAATAAAATTTTTCCAAGCTGACCTGGCAGCTTAACCCCATCCAGGGGCTCTGCCCCTTGGACCCCGCTAGGGGCTGTCGCCCCTAGAACCCCGCTTCCAGGGGCACTGCCCCCGGACCCCCGTGCTTTGAGGGCAATAATTAAACTAGAAACGCAATATGGGTAGTGATAGTTAGATTGATACGTGTAATTGTTATACAGTTAGCCGCGCACAACTAAAGAAAGGGATAACGATTAACGGTGAACGCAACAGGATCCATGTGAGTTTCTAGCCCCATTTATGTGATTATGTTTTCGGGGCTGTGTGCATACTCAATGTGATTGTTAATACATTTATCCTAAGTGATAAGTGTATGCATATGTGATTATGTGAATGTAGGAATGATTGCTTGTCGGTACGTGAATGATCTTCGGATTTTGCACATGCTGTCAAGTTATAATGCTATGTATGAGATATAAATGATATGTATGTATGTTATGAACGTAAGAGATAGAAAGGTAGAAAAAGGGACTGGACCCTCATGATATCCAAGGCAGAAAAAGGGACCGAGCCCTTTAATAATCTCGAGGCAGAAAAAGGGACTGGACCCTAATAATATCCAAGGCAGAAAAAGGGACCGGACCCTGATAACTTTCGAGGCAGAAAAGGGGACCGGACCCTAATAATATCCGAGGCAGAATAAAATAATGTAAAGTAGAAATCTGAATAAAGTATGAAGGTAAGTATATATGTATACTATGAATGAAGTATGAAAGTATGAATGAAAGTATGTAAGTATGTATGTAAAGTATGTTATGTTATTAACTAGAACTCACTCAGCGTAGCTGACTTTTAGTATGCACACAGGTGAGTAGGATGAGACAGCTCGCTTGAGGGGAACACGTGGCATTGAATAAGAGGCTGGCATCGGAAGACTCAAGACGTGTTATGTTTTAATTACTTAGTTTTTGAAAGACAAGTTGTTTGTTTAAGACGAGTTTTGGATTGTTATGAAATGTTTTATGAAGGTTTTTATTTTTCGCGAATGTTTTTTATTAACTCTGATGATTAGAACTATGTTATAGAGTAAATCCAACGTCCAAATGTGAGGTACCGGTAACGGGGCCTTACACAGGTGAATAGAATGAAGAAGTTGGCTTGAGGGAATGACACATGGCATGATTGAAGGGGCTGGCATCCAAAGAAGTTTTGTCATGATGTTTTAAATAAACTATTTATGTTCTGTCTTTAAGACAAGTATCGAATGATTGTAATGAATGTTTGAAGTTTTATTTATTCCGCGAAAGCTTTGATTAACACTGATATTTAAAACTGTGTTTATGAGTAAATCCAACACCAAAGTTGTAACAACTCTGGTTTTTCATTTACATATCACCCGACCCGTTTTCGTTTTTCGGATAAATGTTAATCAACAACCCATCTCTTTTATCGAGCCAATATTATTCTTATTATTATCGTTATTATATTTAATTAATTTTCGAAAATAACTTTGACATATATTCAATTTACACCCTAAACCTTAGTTTTACCCTAATATGTTTCCACCATTAAATGGTAGGGACTAAAATTCAATTATTATTATTACTATCATCATACCCGGTTTACCCATATTCCAAACCCACATCCATGACCCAATTAGCAAACCCGCAACACGTTTATCATTCTTGGACCACAATTCTGGTCATATTCTTGGAAACCAAATCACAATACTTGTTAATTTTTCCATAATCGACTATGCCGAAGTTATTAATTAGGAAAACACGATCATAATAATAGATTTAACTAATTAGAAAACTCGTCATTTATACTATAGCTATACACCATCTAGAGCTTATGAAAATTTAATTCATCTTGGTTGCATGAGGTTATAAACCTCACGAAACTAACCCTGGAAGCAATTAGTCTGCAACAGCTCAATTTGTATGCCTTTGAATCGAGTAGTGCCGTCCATCTGTTATCCAAATCAACGGCCAACTGTTAGCTGTGTGAGGTAATTAGACCATGTAGCACAATCGTCCATCATCTTATATCATTAACCCTAACTTGAATTAAACGGATTTAACGTGTATTGAGTGATTGAGGAATCCAGGGTTTATAACCAATTTGGGGTGGGGGGGGGGTTCTGGTCAATTCAGTATATGACTAATCGTTTCTTTTAATATCTCAATTGACATGTTAGGACATCTGGTCTTGTGTGTGTGTTTGAACCTGGTGGTCGCGGGTTCGAATCCGACCGCCAGGGTTTTTACTTTTTATTTTTCTTATTTATATTTTTAATTTGAGCTGTTTTTATTAATTAATATAATTAATTTTGATAAATGATAATTTAATAATTAGCTATATATAAATAATATTTTATAAAAACCGACATCATTAAGTTATGTCTTTTGTCAAAATATCATTAAACGCCCCGGTTTACGTGTATGTATATATATATGTATATATATATATGCCTTATAAGTATATTTTGAATATAACAGTAAACCTTATGCTTTTTAAAACCCGAAACTTTGATTCACGTTTCGTCATCATTGAACGTCTTTATAAATTGTTTATATTTTATTTTATATGTATATGTATGTATTTTAAGTATGTATTAATAATAAGTAAATATTATTTTATAAGAACCCGAATCCATTACTTATGTTTCCTAGTCGTTAAACGTCTTTATAAACTCACTCATATCTATTTTATATATATATATATATATATATATATATATATATATATATATATATATATATATTGTATATCTAATAAACGTATTAAATAGGTTTTTTAAAGACTTAAACAAAATATTTACTTATATCTTGCTATATACTATATTTATATATTCGTATCTTATTTATTCGAATAACTAGAAGCATATCTCACTTTATATTTAATTAAATTATTTTTAGTTTGTATATTTAATTATTTATTTATTTAGATATTTTATATCTTAATTCTTTAAAATTATTTAAGTAAATGGATTTTATATTTTTATCAAGATCAATAAATAGTATTTTATAAATAATAGTTAATCTTCTTTTAAGTAAATGACAAACAATAAATATTAATCTTTGCAGTAATAATTATTGTAGAAATCCATTGATCAATTAATAAACATTCGAATCTCAAACCTAACTCAATTTAAATTAGAGATCTTAATGCATTAAATCGTGTATATTATTTATAATTAATTTATATTACCATTATTTAATTAGGAATCCTTGTCGGTGAATCCCGAAGGGGTTTAACATCTCTCATCATCTTCATTTATATTTCGTTCATCCGATCAAGTGAGTATCTCACTCCCCTTTTTAACTCATTTTTAACCGTTTTGGGGACATATGCGTTCTATTTCTGTTATTACTATATATTACTCAACTTGCAACTGTTGCCACTTGTGTTTAACAATTTATACCTTACTTGTTTGTGTGCTTACTTACTTTATATGCTTCAGCATTTGGAAAGGTCCAACATAATCTCAGTCTAGTATGATCATATGACCGTGGTTGTGGCCGGCGTCTGACGCATTGACAATGGTTCCATCGACACCTCATTTTTGGTAACCAATGCCCATTCGCATGGCAACAGTTTAGCCCTTTCTTTATGGTTTGATTGATTTGTTTATGTGCTTGGTTAAATTGCTTATCACTGGACACAGTCTGCTCTCTTATTTATTATTATTCTTATATAATCATGAAAATCTGGCGTTTTACTCACTCAACCTCATGTTGACAAAACTATTTTATTTTCAACGCATAGGCAGGTCATCGTATGATGTAGTTGAAGTTAGAAGATCGTTTAAGGACTTATGCTAGAAGAAATTCAGTGAGACAATTAATTTTATGATTTTGATTTGTGTTTGTTTTGAGATATTGTAATGAATAATTGTTTATTTGAAATTATTAAATAGATATTGAAACCTATAATGTTGCATGATAGTAACCTTTTGAGTTGTGACATCAATTCACGCCCTGGCATTTCCACCGTAGGTTGGGGTGTGACAGATTGGTATCAAAGCCGAAGGTTTAAGATAGGTCGTTAGTGGTGCCTTAGTAACATGCTTATGAGCCCCATACGTGCTTATTTGTTTACCTGATGTGTTCTATTCGTTTGTTACAGCTTACGTATTTGCCTTGCTAGATTAGGTACTTATTTGACTGTTTAAATAATTGTTTATTTTATTAGTCATGCACACACACACACAACTCCGAAGCTATGCTTCACTCTCAAAATATTTTATTGCTCCGAGACTATGTCTTATTCTCAATATATTTTTATAACTTCGAGGCTATGCCTCAATCTTAAAATATTTATGTTAAATTTTATTAGATTGACTTTTATTGTCAGAAATTTCCGAGCTTTGTTTTTGCTCGTTTTCACTTAAAATTAGGGAGTGTGACAAGATTCCCCGCCATAGTGTAAATTGTCATGCGACCGACACTTTAAGCGTTTAATGTAACCGGCTAAACGGTTACACCCTTTATTGTGTTTTATTATTTTTAGAATGTCTAGTCGGGTGTAAAACCCATGGGACGCCATGGACACGCCAACTATACATTTGCACAATTTGTTATACTTGCGATATTTTGTTGGAACATTATCATCCGTGGTGATACATGAGATGTTTCAACTACTTATACGAGTTCGTTTATTCGTTGTTTAGTTTGGTCGGTCAAATCGCCATGTAACGCTCATGGGCCGACAAACTCAATTGATTCGTTGATTCGTTAATTAAGTTGGGTCATTCAAATTGCTATGTAATGCTCATGGGAGGCCAACTAACATTTGTTTTAATTTTGGTATGCTAATAAGTTGGGGAAACAAAATGCCATGGAAAGCTCATGGGAAACCCAACACATCGAAGAACATTAATTATTTGTTTATTTGTTTGTTTATTTGATTTTATACGAAGCGATTTATGATTTGATTTAATTATTTAATTATTCTATTATTATATTATTATGTTACTCAATTATTTACTTATTAAATCACTTTTAAATCAAGATCTATTAATTCAATCTATTTATACACTCAAAACATGTTTATTCCCTGATCGGATCCAAATTCTTCATTCATCAAGACTCAGTTCTCACGAGTCAATCAAAACAACTTACACTCTATTGGTTTTCACCTATTCATCTTATCACGTTATTATATTATCGAAATACCCAGTAATTTAAATAATATTACTGCATAACTTAATAATCGAATGGTTTTCTTATACTCATGGAATCATATATACATAAACTATTAAATATATTTCAGTTATTCAACTTCAAATTTCAAATTGTTAAGAGATATTAAAACTCATTCACTCATCAAAGTAACTCATTGATTTTCAATTTAGTTTTTAACTTATCCTTAAGTTATGAATAAACATCAGCATAACATACTTAAGTTCCGTTTTTACACAATAACTCATATGAAATCTACACAACTATCCAATTCTCTCATTAAATTACATCCTTCTTAATTATAGAATTCTTTCTCAACATCAACCATTTATTTTCTATAACTGTCTCATTACTACATGATTAGTCAAAGAGATAGCTCCTGCGATCTCTAAAATAACTCAATTTCCAAAACATAATTGCAATCTTGTTCATTAACTTCTTCGCTAACAAATTCAATTCATTTACCCCTACTCATTCTCATAACAACAACAATAACAAACGCAAGTCTGAACATCAACTATATGCTGTTAATTCAAATTAACAATCAATCTCAACAAAATCATAGCGTCTCAGACAAGAAACTTTACGTTAAAATTCACTCGTCATGCTTCGCCTACAACTATCATCATTCAATTCAATGCTCTTATTGCTTTTGCATTCGATGTAATCGCTTCGATCACCCCTGTTAACACTTGTCATACACTGCTTAGTTCCCAAGCCATCTCGCAACGATCTTTGTCTTCTACACGTACAATCCATGCTTTGTCGTTTGCTTAACCCTCGCACTCACCATCCATACTTGCTTCAATGATGGAAATCCTAATCACCTATGCCATGTGTGTTCCCGATTCAATCATGTTCAACAAGCTCGAAATTTCCAACTTTCTATTAAACCCTACTTTTCAACCTAATCAAAATATTTTAATCCAATCAACTTCAATTATTCAAATATTTATAGATCTAGTTAATCAAGTTACCCATAACTAAGTTTATCAAAGAAAATGTTTTTGTCATTTTTTTATCTAAACATATTTTATGTTGCTCATCGTACATAATAACAAACTTTTTCGACTTTCGGATTTAAACAATTTCAAATTTTAATAATTTATTAATTTTAAGTGATTATACTCATACAATAAAATCCATCTTACCATACTCCAATAGTTTTGTCTCTTGCCTCATTTATTTTCAAACTTCCAAAATTTATAACTTTAATCGAAAGACGTTTTAGAAACTTTAATATTTTAATAAGTCAACTCAAGATTTCAATTTATTTTTATTAATATTTTACACAACTATGATCTTCTAGTTTACAACCAAAACGTATTAAGATTCTTGTTTTCTCTAAATATCATGTCTTTCAAATGTTTTGTAACCCACATGATGGGACGAGTTATGTGGACCATCCGACGATCTAAGTAATTATGAAGGCCTACATAATTATTGAAGTCCTCGCATGGAAATCATAATGCGTGCAATTGTGTGTCATAATCTAGAACCGAAAGTAGTTGGATAATGGTACAAATGTAAAGATGATAAAGACATGGTGGATACGCCGCTGGTACATCCTATATATAAGTGCCCTTATCTGATTTTCATTTGGAGCGTTGTTTCGACAATTCAAAGTTCTGTGTCATAATAGATTTTAAAAATTTTATTTAAAATTTCTCTCTTCCTCAAAATGTAATGGTTTTGTTATAGTATTATTTAATTTCGGGACGAAATTCCCTAAAGTAGTGTAACATTCGTCAATTTTCGGACTCGAAAGCCTGACTCGTTTAAATTTTCAATTTTGTTTATATATATATATATATATATATATATATATATATATATATATATATATATATATATATATATCCAGATTCGTTTCATGTATTTTATGTATTTCATGTGACATTCGTAAATTTCTATTATTTGTATTATGTTTGTTAAACCGGCCCGTTTTATTATTTGATGTGATTCGGTTAATTATACTTATACTCACATGTTACAAATTTCGTATGTAATAGTTTTCTTTCCTAAAGTTATTTAATGATATTAATCATTACTAATATGTATATAAATAAAAATTATAACACTCATGATTTTTCTTTATTCAAATATCACATAAATAACATTATTGATGCATAAACAAAGTACATCATTTTAATATAGTTATGTCACATTTATTTTTACCTAAAGTTATTTATTTTTAAAAGATGAAAAATTATCTTTCTACACCATTCAAATTTTGGTCAAACCTCCTCCCCCAAATCACTCTCATAATCAATATTATCATTAAAACATTCTAAAGAATAACCTCCTTATTTTAGTATAAATAAGAACTCACTCCCACCCCTTTCATTCTTGCACCACTCTTTGACAGGTTCAAGAGATTATTTTTTTTTTCTATTACAAAGGTAGGATTTTAATTATTCAAGTCTTCTTCATCTTATTTCTATTTAATTCTTGTTCATACTAGTTAATAAAATGGTCACATGACCATAACACAATCATGTCTAGGAATCCACATAATCCATACACCATGGTGTATAGGGTGGATGAGACAAAGAACACAAGGAGATGATCGATTACACGAAGGTCACACTTGAAACGTTCTTACATCTTTATTTATCTGTTTTGAATCATTATTTTTTTTATTCAAAGGACCCAAGGATTTTTTATGATATATGCTCATAATTGTTATATAATCATATCCAAAAAAGTCTATAATTTTATTTCATCATAGTCCTTTTCAAAATCGTTAAAATATTGCTTTTAGCAATATTTCAATTTTGACATTTGATATAGCTGTTAAAGAAAGATGCATATCTTGTTCATAAAAAACTGAAAAAGTGTAATACCAAATTCTATTATGTACTTCATTGAAATACGGTTCTAAAAACTATTTTTACGCATTTTAGTTTATTCGTATGAATTCGCAATCAATATTTTATAAACAGTACGCAGATTCGTACCTTCTGATTTACATGATTGTTTTGACCTATTTAGGTTACGAATTTGTAAAACTTTTTCAAATGAAAGTTGTTCAAAACATTCTAATTTAATAGACTGAAAAGTTTTGCTTTAAAATTGTTTGATATTTTAAATACCTTAAACAAAACAGAACAGTTTCATGTCCAAAAACTGATTTTGTATTTCATCTTCCTTTTTGATATTTTCCTTGTTATTATATTATTATTTATTCATTTGATTTAGTATTCTTTAAAATTTATAATCCCCTTAGTTTTTAATTATTATATTTTGTTTATTTATAGTTCGTGAGGATCGATCGTTCATTTTCTTTAACGTGCTTTCGGTTGTCATTTCAAGTTTGTCTTTAATCTCAAAGGTGAGTTTACATACCCCTTTTTTCTATCTTTTATATTTTGGGGGTAGCATGTATACCATATTCAAGTTTACTTATGTTTTATTTCCACATCTATTCAAAACACAATTCAATATATGTTTATGTGTGATTATTGCATGCTCTAAGTCTATGATAATGCTCTATGTGTTTAATTGTTTATTTTATGTTTGGTGGTTGGTATCTCATCCTCATCTATCCTCATCTAGTATGATCATACATTTACCCAAGTACTTTGATTTCGTATCAATAAGAACGGGTCCACATCTATTTAGTTGTTTACATTTTCATAAGAATTGTAATACTTATCATTTACATATGAATTGTGATTTATCAATATATATATAACTAAAACTTTTGTATTCTCATCAACATTCGTATTGACAAACTCTATTTTCATACATGTCACAGGTACAAGTAATTTACATTGATCAAGATTGAAGATATTAGTTTTTACCTTAGGATATTTATTCTAAACCCAAAAAGTATGATGTATTTATTTGTATATTGAATTTGTGTACTTGTTTAATGTTAATGAAATTAAATAATTATTGTTGCATTAATTAGTGTCTTTTGAGCTACTGTCCAATCAATACGTTACACCATGTTCCGCCTTTGGTCGGGGTGTGACAAGTAGGGGAGACTGTAACAACTCTGGTTTTTCATTTACATATCACCCGACCCGTTTTTGTTTTTCGGATAAATGTTAACCAACAACCCATCGCTTTTATCGAGCCAATATTATTCTTATTATTATCGTTATTATATTTAATTAATTTTCGAATATAACTTTGACATATATTCAATTTACACCCTAAACTTTAGTTTTACCCTATATGTTTCCACCATTAAATGGTATGGACTAAAATGCAATTACTATTATTACTATCATCATACCCGGTTTACCCATATTCCAAACCCACATACATGACCCAATTAGCAAACCCGCAACTCGTTTATTATTCTTAGGCCACAATTCTCGTCATATTCTTGGAAACCAAATCACAATACTTGTTAATTTTTCCATAATTGATTATGCCGACGTTATTAATTAGGAAAACACGATCATAAAAATACGATTTAACTACTTAGAAAACCCGTCATTTATACTATATCTATACACCATCTAGAGCTTACGAAAATTTAATTCATCTTGGCTGCACGAGGTTATAGACCTCACGAAACTAACCCGGGAAGCAATTAGTCTGCAACAGCTTAATTTGTATGCCTTTGAATCGGGTTGTGACGTCCACCTGTTATCCAAATCAACTGGCAACTGGCAACTATTAACTGTGTGAGGTAATTAGACCGTGTAACACAATCGTCCATCATCGTATATCATTAACCCTAACTTAAATTAAACGGATTTAACGTGTATTGAGTGATTGAGGAATCTAGGGTTTATAACCAATTTGGGGTTTGGGGGGGGGGGGTTCTGGTTACTTCAATATATGACTAATCGGTTCTGTTAATATCTCAATTGACATGTTAGGACAGTTGGTTTTGTGTGTGTGTTTGAACCTGGTAGTCGCGGGTTCGAATCCGACCACCAGGGTTTTTACTTTTTATTTTTCTTATTTATATATTTAATTTGAGCTGTTTTTATAAATTAATATAATTAATTTTGATAAATGATAATTTAATAATTTGCTATAAATAAATAATATTTTATAAAAACTGACATCATTAAGTTATGTCTTTTGTCAAAATATCATTAAAAGCTCTCGTTTACGTGTATGTGTGTTTATATATATATATATATATATATATATATATATATATATATATATACATATGCCTTATAAGTATATTTCGATTGTAGTAGTAAACCTTATGCTTTTTATTTAAAACCCGACATTTTGATTCACGTTTCGTCATCATTGAACGTCTTTATAAACTTGTTTATATTTTATTTTATATGTATATATATGTATTTATTTTAAGTATGTATTAATAATAAGTAACTATTATTTTATAAGAACCCGAATCCATTATTTATGTTTCCTAATCGTTAAACGTCTTTATAATTAAACTCACTCATATCTATTATATATATATATAATATCTAATAAACATTATTTTATAAGAACTTGAATCCATTACTTATGTTTCCTTGTCGTTAGACGTCTTTATAAACTCACTCATATCTATTATATATATATATATATATATATATATTATATCTAATGAATGTATTAAATAGTTTTTTAAAGACTTAAACAAAATATTTACTTATATCTTGCTATATACTATATATTTAAATAATTACACATTATTGTTATTATGATTATTTACTTATTTATATATTCGTATCTTATTTATTCGAATAACTAGAAGCATATCTCACTTTATATTTAATTAAATTATTTTTAGTTTATATGTTTAATTATTTATTTATTTAGATATTTTATATCTTAATTCTTTAAAATTATTTAGGTAAATGAATTTTATATTTTTATCAAGAACAATCAATAGTATTTTATAAATAATAATTAATCATCTTTTATGTATAGGACAAACAATAATATTAATCTTTACAACAATAATTATTGTAGAAATTCATTAATCAATTAATAAACATTCTAATCCCAAACCCAACTCAATTCACATTAGAGATCTTAATTCATTAAATCGTGTATATTATTTATAATTAATTCATATTACCATTATTTAATTAGGAATTCTTGTCGGTGAATCCCGAAGGGGTTTAACTGCTCTCATCATCTTCATTTGTATTTCGTTCATCCGATCAGGTAAGTATCTCACTTCCCCTTTTAACTCATTTTTAACCGTTTTGGGGACATATGCGTTCTATTTATTTTATTACTATATATTACTCAACTTGCAACTATTGCCACTTGTGTTTAACAATTTATACATTTCTTGTTTATGTGCTTACTTGTTTTATATGCTTCCGCATTCAGAGAGTTCGAACATACTCTCAGTCTAGTATGATCATACGACCATCGTAGTGGTCGGCGTCCGACGCATTGACAATGGTTCCATCGACACCTCATTTTTGGTAACCAATGCCCATTCGCATGGCAGCGGTTTAGCTCTTTCTTTATGGTATGATTGATTTGTTTATGTGCTTGGTTAAATTGCTTATCACTGGACACAGTCTGCTCTCTTATTTATTATTATTATTATTATTATTATTATTATTATTATTATTATTATTATATAATCATGAAAAGTTGGTGTTTTACTTACTCAACCTCATGTTGACAAAACTATTTTATTTTTAACGCATATGCAGATCATCGTATGATGTAGTTGAAGTTAGAATATCGTTTAAGGACTTATGCTAGAAGAAATTCAATGAGACAATTAATTTTATGATTTTGATTTGTGTTTGTTTTGAGATATTGTAATGAATAATTGTTTATTTGAAATTATTAATAGACATTGAAACTTATAATGTTGCATGATAGTAACCTTGTGAGCTGTGACAATCAGTTTACATCCTGACATTTCTGCCGCAGGTTGGGGTGTGACATTATTGAGCACGACTTGCATTAGAGCAAGGGCTTCTTCATAGCTAAAGACCGGCTTCTGAACATTTATGTTTATGTTATGTTTGCAAACAATCATATTGTGTAAGAATTATGTACTTTATTGGTACAAGATGTTAAATAAGTACTATTTTTTTTTAAATAAGTATGATGGTCATTTAAAAAAGATAATATATATTTTTAACACTAGGTGAAATAACATTACTGTTAGTCTGGATGACCAATGTGAATTGTGAAACAAATATGTAATTTCTGAAATGAAACGGGTTAAAATTGCCTGACTAACACACTGCGAAAGTCTATCTATACACACCTTTTATAAAAGATATCCTTTTTCTATAAAAGATCATGCATGTTTCATTTATAAAAGTCCATTCAAATGTAAAACAAATTCTATGAAACCAAACTGAAAACTTAATAACATTTTGCGGGAAGCAACAAATATATAACACCAAAACTCCAAATAACTAATAATAAAAAAAAACAGAATTAAATTTGTCATAAATCTCTGTTTTTTCTCCTTTTTAACAAGAAGTTTATTTACACATAAATCTATGTTCTAACCAAAACCACCGTCAACACTAACAATTTGAACAACAAAACCATAAATACTAAGCAAATTAATATATAATTATAAGCATGAAAAAATTTGATAACAATTCTATATCAACCTATAAAAATATTGGACTTATTATACATGATACAAAAAATACGTATGCACAAATAATAGTAGAATTTGCATGGACTAATACATATAAAACCTGAACTAAAATTGTCATAAATCTATGTTCTAACCAAAACCACCGTCAATACTAACAACTTGAACAACAAAACCATGAATGCTAAACAAATTAATCTGTAAAGTTCTGTATCAACCTAAATATTCGACTCATTTCATGATACAAAAAAAAATAATATGCATTTATTATTGATAGTTAAGAACAAAAAGCTAAATCTCCATGAGCATGCACGTACACATGCATGTTGATGCACTTAATCTAATTACATTTTGTCACAATATAAATTGGAATTGGATGGAAGGGAAATTGCAATCAAACAACAGCAGAATAACCACATACCTTCAAAATTGTAAGGAATTATATATATGACCAACATATATATGATAGGAATTAATCATGTTACATTTCCTAATTCTCCACTTAATTTGCAGGGTTTCTTGATCATGGTAGTCTTCTTGATCTTGAGCTTTTGTTACAGCCTTATGTACGTGAATGCAGCCATTTTTTATGTCACCACTTGATGCAGCGGTATAAACAAAACGAAGATCGAATCACGTTGATTCAGTGAATACCCGTGATGAACTTCAAAACTCCCAAATCCCACCCAAAGGTCTAGGGAAAATGAAGAGAAAAACGAAATTTATTAATATTCAAGTCTGATTGTTCATCTTACATCACCAACATATAAATAAGAGTTCTACTACGAAATGGACCTAAAACGGGCCATGGGCCAAACACAAACCCAAAAATAAAAACATAAAAAGTGCTGAAAAAACAATAAAAGGCCCATAACTTTATTTAGGAGTCGTTTTTGGGCTTCAGACAGGGGCCAAACCGCCGTAGGCGTTTGCCACAATGTGCTCCTTGTCTCAAGCTTCGATTCGACTGGTAATGGGCCTGAAACGGAGCTTCGTGGGCCACCCTTTGTTGCGCGATCTTGGGCCTCCAGAAACATAATAGCCGGTCTTCAATACGTGGGCCCACATCACCACTTATGGTGCAATAGGAGACGATGACACGGACGACACCAATGTAAGTTTCTATAAGTTAAATAAAGAGAGAATATTGTTGTTCAATAAAATAAAAGGTTGATAAAAAGGAGACCGGTTAAGTGTTTTCTAATTAGGTTTACGTTCGCAGGCTTTCGGTCAAGCGTGGGATGATTTTTGTAGAGACGTGTCGCCAGACCCCACGTTGGTCATGCCACCAACGAAGTCGTTTTTAGTAAGCCCAGTTTCATTCCGTGGTCCCTGTGTATCCTCTTCGATGTATATTCAGGTAAAACTGGGCCTAGAACACATATATCAATTTAATGTCACGTTTTCTTTTTTTGACATTGTAAAGGCTGGTTTGGAAAAGAAGGCATGCATGAGCTCGTTAAATTTTAAGAAACAAAATATATATCTTCTTTTTATAATGGCTTTTATTATTAAGAACTAACAAGAGCAAGAGAAACAAATACCAGTTACATAACAAGGACGGAAGTTTTGATTCACTCGATCCAACTAAAAGATCGATCGTTCTTATTTAACATCTATTAAATATATACATGTCGTTCTTATTTTGCTTTATATATACTCTAGTCTTTTCCTTTATGAAAATGTAAAAGGGGTTTCTTTACGTCTTTGTTATTCTTTTTACCACTACAAAGTTCGAATAATAAATATATGTAAATATATTTGAAAATTTGATCTCTCTTAGATATCACATATATATATCATTTTAATTTTACTAAAAAAACTCAAAAGGTAATTAAAAAAAGCTTCTTTTTTAAAATAAAGTACGTTTATAGTTTTATTTTGAATAACACATATAAATAATTTCCACCTCTTTTATTTTAATTTAATATTGTAGAAAACCTTTTTATAAATGGTATATTGTTTTCTCATAACTGTGTACATTTACCTTAATTTCTCAAATACATATATAATTATTGCATCTCTTAAATTCTTTAATTTTTTTTGTTTTGTGTGTGTGTGTGACTGAATTTGTGACTAAAGAATGTATGATAATTAATTAACGTGACTAACGTTGTAATTTGTGTTTTGATGAATAGCTTTTAGGCAATATCGTTGCACCAAAGACAAAAGATAAATGGATAGATTGCATGAAGAACAGGTTTTGGCTATATTTCACTTCCATTGGAGGACTCAACATCAACGGGCCTGGCCAAATCAATGGTGAGGGCTCAGTGTGGTGGGGAAACCAGGTTAGTTTTCTGAGTCCATATATGATAAAACATATATCAAACGTACAACATAAACAGCTAGCTTAATTATTATTTCAATTGTTCTTTTATGCAGCCAGAATTCAAAGAATGTGTGCGCCCAACGGTAAGATATATATATGCTCTCTACGTTAAAGATCGATTTTGGACATGAGTTGGAGTAAATAATTAACATGTAAATGCAAATCGTTTTAGGCTTTACATTTTAACGAGTGCGATGGCCTTCGGCTGAATGGCACAACTCATGTTGACAGCCCAAGCCTTCATATCAGCATTTGCAATAGCCAAGACGTAGATCTTGGATATCTTCAAATATCAGCACCAGGAGACTCCCACAATACAGACGGGATCGACATCTCTTCTTCGTCACAAATAAATATCCATGACTCTATTATACAAACTGGTTTTTTACTTATATTTCTAATTACATCTTATATAACTATAATTTTTTCTATCTAGTGTAATGTTTAATCAGTTCTGATACGATAAAAACAGGCGATGATTGTGTGGCTATTAATGGTGGTGTAAGCGATATCAATGTCACGAGGGTGTTCTGTGGACCGGGTCATGGCATAAGGTATGAAATGATCAATTGTTTTTTTTAATGTTGGTTGTTATATTATCTACACAAATTTCCCTTCACTCAATCACTGATGTACGTGTTTCTGTACGTAGTATCGGAAGCCTCGGTGAAAAACATGGTCATGACACAGTCGAAAACGTACGTGTGGAAAATTGTAACATCAGTGGAACCACAAATGGATTAAGAATCAAGACAGTACCGGTAAAATGAAATAAAATAAATTATAGATATTTCCTATTGTACGTTTTTAAATACCATAACCATTTGGTGAATTGTAGGGTGGAACGGGATACGCTAGGGGGATCGTATTTCAGGACATATTTCTGGAAAACGTTAAAAATCCAATCATAATTAATCAACATTACTGCGATCATCCTAAAAGTTCTAATCATGAGTGCCTAACACCGGTAGGTATTTATGACTCATCTGTTGATGCCCAAGGAGAGTTTGTTGATACCGACCCAAATGTTATATGCAATTAGATTTATATATGTAACCCATTTGAGTTAATAATAAATTAGTGAGGTTTTAAGAAAATTACTTGTTAACATGCACATATACACATGTATCAACTATGGAGTTTCATGTGTTCTTGGCTCCATTAAACTATAACAATTGCCAAACAAATTTCAACACAAATTTCCAGAATATGATTCTATTTAGCAACTCTCATATGAAATCCATGAAATGAAGAAATAGGTGAAAATCTCCTACATTTCTTTCTGCCTTGTTACACCACTAAGAATTTTATATATCTTCAAGACTTAGACACTAATTTTTGGCTTCAATTCTATGGATTTGCTTCTCTAAATTCTCAGATTTTTGGCTTCAATCATAACTGGTACGTGCTTTTCAATCAACTTAAAACATGATATTGTTTTATAAGACCGTGTAATGAAACCATTCTAAATAGACCTTTTTTGTTGTAGACAATACTAAGAATTGCTACCAGATGCGATCGTCTGTACCGCAAGCGATTGTCTGTACCGCATCAGTAACGTACGAGACGAATTGATTTCTAAATGGTGAAATCTCATTGATTTAACCCGGTTTGGACCCGTTAAACGGGGTAACATTTCATTTAGGTTAACAAATATTAGCGGGTCATGGGTCTCACCAAACCCATATAGCTTGGTTATAATATCTTATTTATTTGTGAAATATGTTTCATCATCAAACCCTAATTTAATTTCCCCTACTACATATTCTATGTTGTTGGTCTATCTTCTTCATTACATATTAACTTCTGATTATCACCCACCATCGTTAATCTTTCCTCTCATGCATCAATCATCATCGTCACCTACATCAAACCGCCCCTACTTTGTAGGATATCTCCTGAATCACCATTATGAACAACTCATGAACATAAACGAACATAATCGAACACACTTAAATGAACACAAACGAACAAATACAAAACATTAAGTAGATGATTCATTCAATGTTTCATAAAAAAATAAACATATCCAAACATAAATGGATCAAAATAGGTACAAATATATTACAAACTTTCTTACAATAAATTAAATTAAAATCCAAAAAAATATGTTCATAATATTAGAAACGACAAATTTAAAAAAATTCTCATAATACAGGTGGATAAAAAGTAGTTTTATGTATAAACTGATAAAAGGATTTGAAGAACTGTATGATAAATTGATAATATGCGGAAGTAACAATTCAATTAGGCGCAAAACAAATTTGAGCCAAGTAAACACTCCCCTTGTACAGATTTGAGCCAGCGCATTAACCAAATGGACCAATCAAAATTATATCTAGGCCTTGTTCTTTTAAAACTGTGTCAAAGCCCAAAGGCCTGTTAATGGAGTATTGGAGTCGACCCAAATTGAGTTTTATAATAATATCTACTTTAATAAAAAAAATCTAATAAACTTTCATTCTAAACTTATATTCCAACTTCATAAAGTTAACATCAACAAATCCCGAGCATAGACCGATAAAAAGGAAAGTACATTCACATGTACTTAAGGAAATATAGGAAGAACAAATATTAAATTAACAAAATTTAACGAATTAGATTAGGCTATATGTATAGGGTATATATTCACGCCCCTAAGGTCATAGGGTATACTCTAATCTTAACTTAAGTTAAAATGGCATGGCACTTTAAAGATGAATTAAACCACTTCCCACTTGTGTTAAGTTAGTTAAACAAAAAGACTTGGATTATGCTTTTAACGGATTAAAAGATAAATAACAATATATTAAATTAACAATTAATAGGAGTGGGATGAAGTTAATGTAAGGCCCCGTTACCAGTGCCCTACATTTGGTGTTGGATTTACTCATAAACACAGTTCTAAATCATCATCATCATCATCGTACTCAGTATATCCCACAAATAGCAAAGCTATAGTAGGTCTGAGGAGGGTAAGATGTAGACAGCCTTACCTCTACCCCATAAGGATAGAGAGGCTGCTTCCGGTGAGACCCCCGGCTCGATAGTAGTTTTGCATCAAGCCTTGGACATAAGGCACATAGCACTCAATCATCGGGACACCGGCTGATCGGTGCATGTACCCTTGTCTTTCGGCTATCAACGCCACTACATGATGCCTGATTAACCGTCCGTCACTTTTAACGTTATTTTCACGAGATTAGTAAAATAACGTCAAAATTAGTGCAATATCAGAGTTAATTAAAACTTTCGCAGTTCTAAATATAACGTCAAAATTAGTAAAATAACGTCAAAAACGCAGTTCTAAATATAAAACATCAAACATAATATAAAACGTCAAAATTAGTAAAATAACGCAGTTCAAAATTAGTGCAATATCAGAGTTAATTAAAACTTTCGCGGAATAATATAAAACATCAACCATTCATTACAATTATCCATAAATTGTCTTTTAAAACATAACATAAATTATATCATTCAAAACATCATGACAATCTTCAGATGCCAGCCTCTTCAATCCTGCCATGTGTCCCTCTCAAACCAGTTGTCTCAATCTGTTAACCAGCGTGCATACTAAAAGTCAGCTACGCTGAGTGAGTTCTAGTTAATCACACATTAAACCATACATACACTTACCTCCGATTATGCATCCAAGACACATAATCGTTACTTTACTAATTTACTTTCATTACATAAGTTCATGCATACGTTCATACTTTATTACTTTCGTACTATATAAATTACTGTCCTTTTCTATCTCGGATATTATTAGGGTCCGATCCCTTCCTTTTCTATCTCAGATATTATTAGGGTCTGATCCCTCTTTTCTTTGTCTATCTCAGATATTATTAGGGTCTGATCCCTTTCTTGTCTATCTCAGATATTATTAGGGTTGATCCCTTTTTACTTCTCTATCTCAGATATTATTAGGGTCTAATCATTTTCTTCTCTATCTCAGATATTATTAGGGTATGATCCCTCTTTCTTCATCTCCGTACATACTGTCTATACATGCCCTTAACATACATACTTTCTTTAATCATTCACACATATTCATATGTTGTACATATATCTATCATACACATTCATCTATCATAAACATACATCCCTTGTCAACACGTGCAATATCCGAAGATCGTTCACGTACCGACAAGCTTTCATTCATATTTAAGATATACATTCATAACATATAAATCATACATGGCATACACTTACCATTTATGGTAAGTGTATTAACTATCACATCGAGTATGCACACAGCCCCGAAAACATAACAAGGAAATGGGGCTAGAAACTCACCTGAATGCGGTTATGTTCACCGTTTATGGTAATCCCTTTCTTGAGCTGTGTGTATAATATGTACATGTATCAATTAACTATTGCTACTCATATCGTATTTCTATCTTTATATAACCCACAACGAACGGGGATCCGGGGGCAGCGCCCCTGGCAGCGGGGTTCTAGGGGCGGCAGCCCCTAGCGGGGTCCAAGGGGCAGAGCCCCTGGCTGGGGTTAGCTTGGAAAAATTTTATTTTTGATAACTATCTTAACATATTTTCCATTAGGATTTTAACTATTTTCGAATTCGCTACCTCATTTGTTATAGCGATTTTCCTCTGATTCGCTATGTTTTCTTCCTTAATTCGCTATCCTGATTCGTCATATTATCAACTGATTCGTCATTCCAATTCGTTGTCTGAACATGACTTGATTCGTGGTCTAATTTGTTATCGGGACTTAGCGAATGGGTGAGTAACGAATCACCTGATTCGTTATCTGGTTCGTTATCCTGGATCGCTGGCCTAATTCGTTATCCTAACGAATTGGGTGGGTAACAAATCACTTGATTCGTTATCTGATCATGACGAACTGAGGAAACTGATTCGTTAATTGGACATAACGAATTGGTGAACTAATTCGTTATCCTGCTATGACGAACTGGTTTACTAATTCGTTACCTCTTTATAACGAATTGTTCCATCTTATCCAGACCTTGACTCGAAGGTCAAAGTCAAAATCACCAAGAACACAGATTAGTCAACGTTTCTTAGATCTGCAATTAAACATTCATTTCTTAACGAAACATTACGATTTTGGTATCCATGGATTCGGAATTACAGCGCCTACAAAACCTAATCGTCCGTTCATCCAAATATTTACATTTACGAGGTGCGATTTATATACATATATACGGGTTCTTTAGGTTTATAATTAACCCATCAAATGTTGATCAATTTCCATAAGATTTGTTGTTTTGGATTCGTTTATAACAAACTAACACAGATCTATGATTTCCCAAATCAAATCGAACCATATGAACGATTTCTAGATATAAACGTACCTTAAACGAGTCAAACTACGAACACGAGCTAGTCTTTGATGTTGTTTTGGTTCTTCACAACGATCTAGCACCAACAAGCTCGGGTTTTCGCCTTCGGATCTTCGTTCGGGTTAAACGATAGTGTTTGTGTGTGTTTTCCAAGGTGTAGGCTATGGTGTAGAGATGGATAAAATGGAAAGGATTAGGTTTTAAGGGGTATTTATACTCCCTTAAGCTCATGGACTTAAGGCCCATTCCATCTTTTATTCTATCTTCTAAAGTCCAAGCCCAACCATGTACAATTTATTATCTAAACCGATAAACGACACGATATAAAATAAACGACATTTATTTTATTATTATAATCAAATGTAGGATGTTACGGTTAAAACGATTAAACAATTTCCTTTGGGTAAGATGGAGTGAAAAAGAGAATAATGAGTGATGATGTGCCTTTGTGGAATTAAGATGGGTTAGAGCATACCACATAGCCTAAACTTCACGTATGCATCACATCACATACTTTACCATTATTCCACTCCACCTCGCCCCAAGGGAATTGTTTAAGTAATGTCCATTACCAACGCGTTTTGGGCTTAGTTGGCTGTGGAGCACATGAAAACTCCACGGTTAAGCATGCTTAGGTGGAAGTAGTACTAGGATGGGTGACCAGGGAAGTCTCTACATGGGCAACCAAAAACAAAGCCGTGAATTCCCGGATGGGCAACCCATCGGGGGAAAAGCAGACAATATTGGTGGTACGAGTGGCCGGGATATTACAGGTGGTATCGGATCCACTCTTGTGCCGTTCGGGATGATGGGACATGCCTCATCGAGGACGATGAGTCCAAAGGTGGGTTGTTTGTAACTGATATACATGTATTTATACATCTCGAATCCCTTGTAAAGTTATGTCCATTTAATGTTTTGAGTTCATTTTAGTTCGAGTTCCATTTATCTTTTATTATTTAAGGTTTTGAGTCAAGTTTTATCTATTTATTATGTTTTATATATTTTGGTGTCTTGAATGTTAAGCTTTAATTCTTTCTATCATATCATGTGAAGGTTAAGTTCGTGCTTATGTTCGTTTTGTTCGTCAAACGGTTACGTGATTGCTTCACTAATGTTTAGTTATGTTTTCATATATTTGGTGGCTTGGAGAAGCAAAGGAAGCAAGTTCTAGAAGTTTCTCATAATTACTTGGAGATCAATGGAGCTAATTATCAAGATTTGGCAAAGATTTAACAAGAAATAACAACAAAATTTTGTAGGCTATGTTTGGAGGGCGCCGCCGCACGCTAAGAAAGGGGCCGCGGGGCGCCTAGGCCTTCTGGTCACCAAAAGAGGCGCCGACGCGCGCGAAGGTGAAAGGCAGTATGCCTTCGCATGGCGCCTAGGCCTCCTGGTCAGCCCATCTTCGCAATTCCAAGCCCAGCTCGTTTATATATATATACTATTGCATTCCTAGCCGAATATACAACTTTGGGCAGCCGATTTTGAGAGAATTATCAAGGGTTTGAAAGTGATTTGAAGCTAGGAACCAAGGAGGATCAAGAGTTCTTTCATCCGGGTGTTCAAGGATCAATCGCAAAGGGTTTTATCGCTCTGACTTTCGTTCCTTGTTCATTATTTGTCATGTCTTTCCTCTTTGTTTTGAATACTTGTTTAGGATTGTTTTTAATAATGATTCTAGGCTAGACTTCATGTCTACCTAGGTTTGATGAACATGTTTTTAACTTGATTCTTGCTTTGGACAATTGTTTGATTATGGTTTCGTTTTATTAATAGTAAAAGACTTGGTTTTGCTTTCATGATGCGTATAAGTGTTTATTATCTTGGTTGATTATTAACTATTTCTTCACATGGATTTTGTTTTCTATTGATTGTGTTCTTTAGATCTTAGGGTTCATGTTTAATCTTTACTTGGTGTTTTGATTATTATGGTTGAATAGGCGTATTAGATCATAGAAGCTTGTTAATAGTTGGTTAAGATTTTGAATGTTTTGCTAAATTTCAATAGTTGTAAGGTGAGGAATTGTTCATGTGTCTTGGTCAATTGCATGCTAGGATAGTTAGTGACAATATTCATGCTTATTGTGTTAATCCATGTTCATGATGTCATGTTAGCTTATCAAGTTATCTAGAGTTTAGTGTTTCGTGAGATTGCTTGCTTTAGATACTATTAATTAACCCTAATTGATGACTTTACGGAAATCAATAATACTGATTGCTTAATAATCTAATAATTGTTCTTTGGGATTTCGTTTGATTCAGTCAAGGGTCCTTAGGGTTTTGTTAGATGAATATGTTTAGAAATAAATTTCCATAATCATGTTATTTGTCCATTGCTTGATGATTGTTGATGCATGGGATTCTTACCTAGGTAGATTCCTTCTCTTATTGGTTTCAATCTTGTTTTTGATTGCTTGTTTCTCGTTTACTTGTTTATTTACTTTCTTAGTTTAATATTAGTTTAAAATCCCCCTTAAAACATTAATAATAAATAGTCGTGTCGTAAGTCGAGTCTAATTAGTTAATTAACGTAATTTATAGAGTCCTGTGGGTTCGATATTCAGGACTTACTTAGCTTTAATACAATTGATCGGTTCACTTGCCGGTGTTTTGTGTAGTTGAGTCTTAGGTCTAGTTTTTATTACTTGTTTAATTTAGTTGATAATTAATTGACTGTTTTGAGCACATCAGTAACACCCTTGACAAACACAACATCGTCCCACTCTTAGGCTATCCCACATCGGCCGTGGACAAAAGAGATCCTTGGTTCATAAGTAATGTCCTGCCTCATAACATTACCAACGTGTTTTGGGCTTAGTTGGTTGTGGAGCACATGAAAACTCCACAGTTAAGCATGCTTAGGTGGAAGTAGTACTAGGATGGGTGACCACCTAGGAAGTCTCTACCTGCGCAACCAAAAACAAAGCCGTGAGTTCCCGGATGGGCAACCCATCGGGGGCAAAGCGGACAATATTGGTGGTACGAGAGGCCGGGATTTTACACATTTCCTCGAGTATTCGCAATCGGTATGCAACAATACCAATTCTTTCAAGCACCTCAAAGGTTCCAACGAATCGAGGACTAAGTTTTCCTTTCTTACCGAAGCGAATTACACCTTTCCAGGGAGAAACTTTTAAAAGAACTTTGTCACCAACATTGAATTCCAACGGCTTACGACGGACATCGACGTAACTCTTTTGGCGATCACGTGCCGTCTTAAGTCGTTCTCGGATTTGTATGATCTTGTCGGTGGTTTCTTGGACTATTTCAAGTCCAGATAATTGATTGTCTCCGGATCCAGACCAACACATAGGCATTCTACACTTTCGTCCATATAATGCCTTGAATGGTGCGGCTTGAATACTCGTGTGATAACTATTGTTATATGAGAATTCCATTAGGGGTAAGTGGTCATCCCAACTTCCACCTAAATCTATCACACAAGCGCGGAGCATATCTTCCAACGTTTGAATTGCCTTTCGCTTTGCCCAACAGCATATCTATAACACTGTGTTCTCGAGTTTTTAATTAAAAGAAAGGAAAGTATAAGATTGGATAGGATGGGAGAAGAAAAGAAAGTACATGCATATAATGCATTCTCAAGTTTAATGAAAAATGAAAGAAAGGGAAAGAAAAGAAATGGTTAATTACATTCTTTAGTTTAAATAAAAGGAAATGAAAAGAAAAAATGTGTAGTTTTACAAATATAGCCATTTTAAAACAATTATTAGATGTAGATTGAAGGGTAAAGTGGTAATTTTAAATATTTATCCTTTCCTTTCTTTCCAAATCATGCCAAATTGGCAAGAAAACTTTGGGACTTAAAACACCCAAGTTTTCCTATCATTTCCTATCATTTCTTTTATAAAAAAACTCAAGAATGAAGATTCAAACTAAAATCTTATCATTTCCTTTCTTATCCCATGGAAAAAAACTCAAGAATACAGTGTAAGGTTTAACTTTGTACCAAGCGCTTGTTGGAAGCTTTTC
Organism: Bidens hawaiensis; assembly: GCF_021521415.1. Taxonomy (NCBI): domain Eukaryota; kingdom Viridiplantae; phylum Streptophyta; class Magnoliopsida; order Asterales; family Asteraceae; genus Bidens; species Bidens hawaiensis. The sequence continues at coordinate 158,474 of NW_027496148.1, forward strand.
CAAAAGTGAGAAGTGAAACGGCTGTCTCGATCAGAAATTATAGACAGTGGTACTCCATGCAAAGCAACGGTGTTGTTTACATATATACGCGCTAATCTATCCATTGAGTATGACTCAATGATGGTATGAAATGAACGGATTTAGTTAATCTATCGAAGATCACCCTAATAGCATTATGTTGTCGAGTCATTTTCGGGAGTTTTGTAATGAAATCCATGGTTATTAACTCCCACTCCCATACGAGAAGTTCGGGTTCCTGAAGCAATCCCGAAGGATTTTGGTGTTCATCCTTGACTTTCAAACAAGTTAGACATTTTGCCACATGCGAAGCGATATCCTTTTTCATCTCATTCCACCATTAGTTCGATTCGAGATGTTGATACATTTTGTCACTACCGGGATGCATCATGTAATTGGGCTTGTGGACTTCGTTTAAGATCTTTTCACGCAAGTCTCCAACGATCGGTACCCAAATTCGATTTCCCATTCTAAGGATACCATCGTCACATTTGACTAGCGAGTCAATGGTGTTGTTACATTTTTCGTCGGAAATCTTGTTTTCATTGATAGCTTTAGTTTGAGCGGATTTGATTTGATCAATGAGGTCGATTTGAAGTTCTAATCTTAATGCTCGGACTCTTTTCGATTTCTCATGTTCCTTACGACTTAAGGCATCGGCTACGACGTTAGCCTTGCCTTAGTGATAAACGATCTCACAGTCGTAGTAATTCAGAGTTTTCATCTAGCGTCGTTGACGCATGTTAAGCTCTTTTTGGTCAAATATGTGTTTTAAACTTTTGTGATCAAGGAATTGATCAAGGCAAAGTCAATGTGTTCTTTTGGGGTCCACAGAGCTCATTGTAGCTTACATTCTTACTATAATTGGCAGCCATAAGATCAAGGAATTGATCAAGGGAAAGTCCTTTAGGGTCCCACAGCAAGAGGTGATGTACGAGTCCAAATTTTAAAATGTAAGTTAATACAACTTCCAAAATAAAATGGTTTAGCAAGAAATTATAAATAAAATATCAATCTTTTATCATCTACCTATACTATTAAATCAATAGAGTTTATGGACACATAGCCTTTTTTTATTGGTCAAACCCTATTGCTTCCATATATAACAACTACTTCTTTGATTTTCTTTCCAATTAAATAAAAACAAATTCAATTAATTAGAAACTCTTCTACTTAGACTATTAACTGTCACACCCCCATCTTAGGCCTGGGAGTGCGACCAATAGTTGGTACCACTTTTACAAATAAATCAGAGTTACGTGTTAAAGCAGAAGTTTTTTGAAACATTTGGATTTTAAAATATAATATTTACATTACAAAAGACGGGATTATAAAATACCCGTTTTAAGTTATAAAAAAAGTATTACTTGTTTAATTACAAAACACCATTCTAATATTTAAGTTTATACAAAAAGATCCGAGCCATCGGATATCTTGAGCACTTCGTCTTTCCAAGCTCTAACTATGGTCACCTGCAATATGTTAAGAAAATACGTCAGCAACGAATGCTGGTGAATATGCTGACGCTAAAATATTTTCTTTCACTTGATTACCCCTCGAGACATAACTTGGGTCCGGCCCATCGTATCTTAGGAATAATCAAGTTTTAAAACAATACAATTTATAAACTCAAGTCTCTACACAAAGCACCCCAGCAAATACCGCAGCGTTCGATATTACTTGGGTACCATAACTATACACATGGTCATTACTCCCCGCAGGCGAGCGTGACTATAACCAAGTGTGGTGCGATGTGCCCACCGCATTTTACCACATATGTAAGGATCCAGAAAAACGTATACTACAGCCTGAGGGCAAGGTTTATACTCTTGTTTATAAATGTTTTTAGAGACACGTAGTCTCATGTAAACCTTTTTCATGTAACACATTTGACTCGTTTTAAAACAAGTTCGTAAAGTTTGGGGCGTATTCACCTTCTTTGATTTGGATCGGCTTCAAACACCGTCCAAGGGTCTTTCCCGTTGCTATCCCGCACCTATAGTACGAGTATAACTTTTTGTTAGTTAGATATACAATTCGGCTTAAGATCTTTAGTCTTTATAATCTTTACCTCGATGAACCTTTAGTTCAAATCTTTACTTTAAAACCTTTAGTTAAAAAGTATTTTCTTTCTTTTTAAACCTTTAGTTTAAAAATATATTTCTTTCTTTCTTTTATAAGACAACCTATAGTTAATCTTATTTTCTTACATTTCGTCTTTTATAAGAAACGTACATCTATTTATTATTTAAGAATAGTTATTTATTACTTAAGTAATAATTTATAACAAAGAATTATTATATATATATAATCACACATATATATAAACATTTATATCTCTTTCTTTTCTTTCTTTTCTTTTCTTTGTTATATGTTCTTTAATTTATCAATGTATCGAGTATAACCTCGACTGAGGGTTTTAAGCCTTTTCAATATTTTATTATAATTTTATTCGGCATTATACCTACCTTTGCTTGGCTTATCAAACCCTACACGATCGAGTAGCACTTCGTCGCAGCTTTGTCTTTCATGACTCCTTGATCAATATTCTACTTTGGCACACTTATCGAGGCCCAACACTCCTTCTCACGTCGACACGCCTTACAAAATGGATCGTCGGGATGTCGGGATTGTAACACCTTCTTCTTTGGTACGTGGTGTTATAAGTGGCACGAATATCGAGAAATTGGGAATGGGATTTGAGGATTATGGGCACGTTTTACGGGGTGGTTCGAGGGCTCTCTTCCAAAGGTTTATAGAGATGTTAGAGAGAGAAAGGTAAGCTTGATTTGGGTGTGAGTTGTGAAGAACCCGACCTTGCTATTTATAGGCAAAATAAGCAAGGTCATCGCGATACGCGATGGCCATTTCTCGGCCCGTCGCGTATCACGACGTAGGTCATGACAGTCATCACGTAGGTCTGCCACGTGTCGCCACGTGGCAGACGTTGTGCCACGGGTTGACACGTGGCGAACGGTGTGCCACGTGTGGCCACGTGGCGAACATTGTGCCACGTGGCAAGCCACGTGTCTCATTTTCATACAACCCATCGCGGTACGCGATGGGTTCCTCTTCTGATCCATCGCGTATCGCGATAGGTCAGGAAATCAGAATTTTCATTTTAAACCATCAGATTTGAAATTTTTGACATGTTTGGTCCCTTGACTTTGGAAACTTGGTATTTTTTACCCGACATTTTCATGATGTTACATCCTCCCCACCGTGAAATAAATCACGTCTTCAAGATTTCTTCATGAGAATAAGTGGGGATATTTCTTCTTAATTTCGGATTCGAGTTCCCAAGTGTATTTGGGCCCCCTTCGTGAGTCCCATTTCACTTTCACTATTTTCAGAGTTCGTCTCTTTAATTTCTTTAACTTTGAATCTTCTATTTGAATTGGTCTTTCAACAAAATTTAAGTTCTTATTTATTTCTACATCTTTTAAGGGCATTGATAGAGATTTGTCGGCTAAACATATACGCATATTCGAAACATGGAATACATCGTGTATCCCTTGAATTTCCTCGAGTAGTCGCAACCAGTATGCAACAGTACTAATTCGTTCAAGTACCTCAAAGAGTCCAACGAATCGAGGACTAAGTTTTCCTTTTTTACCGAAGCGAATTACGCCTTTCCAGGGAGAAACGTTTAAAAGAACTTTGTCACCAACATTGAATTCCAACAGCTTACGACGGACATCGGCGTAACTCTTTTGGCGGTCACGTGCCGTCTTAATTCGTTCTCGAATTTGTAAGATCTTGTCGATGGTTTCTTGGACTATTTCTGGTTCAGATAATTGATTGTCTCCAGATCCAGACCAACACACAGGCGTTCTACACTTTCGTCCATATAATGCCTCGAATGGTGCGGCTTGAATACTCGTGTGATAACTATTGTTATATGAGAATTCCATTAGGGGTAAGTGGTCATCCCAACTTCCACCTTAATCTATCACACAAGCGCGGAGCATATCTTCCAACGTTTGAATTGTTCTTTTGCTTTGCCCATCAGTTTGTAGATGATAGGCGGTGCTAAGGTTTAACTTTGTACCAAGCGCTTGTTGGAAGCTTTTCCAAAAGTGAGACGTGAAACAACTGTCTCAATCAGAAATTATAGACAGCGGTACTCCATGCAAAGCAACGATGTTGTTTACATAAATACGCGCTAATCTATCCATTGAGTATGACTCATTGACGGTATGAAATGAGCGGATTTAGTTAATCTATCGACGATCACCCAAATAGCATTATGTTGTCGAGTCGTTTTCGGGAGTTTTGTGATGAAATCCATGGTTATTAACTCCCACTTCCATACGGGAAGTTCGGGTTCCTGAAGCAATCCCGAAGGCTTTTTGTGTCCAGCCTTGACTTTCAAACAAGTTAGACATTTTGCCACATGCGAAGCGATATCCTTTTTCATTCCATTCCACCAGTAGTTCGATTCGTGATTTTGATACATTTTGTCACTACCAGGGTGCATCATGTAATTGGACTTGTGGGCTTCGTTTAAGATCTTTTCGCGTAAGTCTCCGACGATCGGTACCCAAATTCGATTTCCCATTCTAAGGATACCATAGTCACCTTTGACTAGCGAGTCAATGGTGTTGTTACGTTTTTCGTCGAAAATCTTGTTTTCATTGATAGCTTGAGTTTGAGCGGATTTGATTTGATCAATGAGGTCGATTTGAAGTTCTAATCTTAATGCTCGGACTCTTTTCGGTTTCTCATGTTCCTTACGACTTAAGGCATCGGCTACGACATTAGCCTTGTCTTCGTGATAAACGATCTCACATTCGTAGTAATTCAGAGTTTCCATCCATCGTCATTGACGCGTGTTAAGCTCTTTTTGGTCAAATATGGTGCCTACATATCTTCAAAGCAAATATTATGGCGCCTTACTCTAGATCATGAGTTGTGTAGTTCTTTTTGTTCACCTTGAGTTGACGAGAGGCATAGGCGATCACTTTCTTTCGTTGCATTAGTACGCATCCCAAACCAGAATGAGATGCATCACTAAAGACTACAAAATCCTCAGTACCTTCTAGCAAGGCCAGTATAGGTGCTTAGGTGAGCTTTTGTTTAAGCGTATCGAATGCCTCTTGTTATTTCGCTCCCCATTCATACTTGATGTTTTTACAAGTTAAAGAAGTTAGGAGACCGGCTATATGAGAAAAATTTTCAATGAACCTTCGATAGTATCCGGACAAACCTAAGAAACTTCGGATCTCGGTTGGCGACTTTGGAATCTCCCACTTAGAGATTGCTTCAATCTTTGCGGGATCGACTTGAATACCATTTACATTTATAACATGTCCAAGGAATTGTTCTTCAGGAAGCCAAAATTCACATTTCGAGAACTTGGCGTACAACTTCTCGGTTCTTAGTATTTCAAGTAAGGTTCGGAGGTGATTTTCATGATCGTCCTTTGACTTAGAGTAAACAAGTATGTCGTCGATGAAGACGATAACAAATTTACCCGAGTAAGGCTTACAGATACGAGTCATCATGTCCATGAATGCAGCTGGTGTATTAGTAAGTCCAAATGGCATGACCGTGAACTTATAATGTCCATACCTTGTTTGGAAGGCGGTTTTCGGAATATCTTCATATTGAACCTTGAGTTGATGGTAACCAGTTCCAAGATCGATTTTGGAAAAGAAGCTTGCCCCTTGGAGTTGGTCAAAGAGATCATCGATTCGAGGGAGTGGATAACGGTTCTTGATTGTGAATTTGTTTAAGGCTCGGTAGTCAATGCACATCCTCATAGATCCATCTTTCTTCTTGATGAATAAGATTGGTGCTCCCCATGGTGAAGAACTTGGTCGGATAAAGCCCTTCTCAAGCAGTTCATCGAGTTGTTTCGTCAATTCTTTCATTCCGGTTGGAGCTAGACGATACGGAGCTTTGGCGATCGAAGTAGTACTGGGAATAAGATCGATCCTAAACTCTACATCACGGTCTGGAGGGATTCCAGGAAGTTCGTTGGGAAAGACATCATAGAATTCAGAAACGATAGGAACGTCTTTTATTTCTTTTGGTTTGGATTCTTCAGTGATGTAGGCCATGAATGCTAAGCATCCTTGATTCAAAGCAAACACTATGGCGCCTAACTCTAGATCGTGAGTTATGTAGTTCTTTTCGTTAACCTTGAGTTGACGAGAGGCATAGGCAATCACTTTCTTTCGTTGCATTAGTACGCATCCCAAACCGGAATGAGATGCGTCACTAAAGACTACAAAATCCTCAGTACCTACTGGCAAGGCTAGTATAGGTGCTTGGGTGAGCTTTTGTTTAAGTGTATCGAATGCCTCTTGTTGTTTCACTCCCCATTCATACTTGATGATTTTACGAGTTAAAGAAGTTATGGGAACGGCTATACGAGAAAAGCTTTCAACGAACCTTCGATAGTAGCCGGCCAAACCTAAGAAACCTCGGATCTCGGTTGGCGACTTTGGAATCTCCCACTTAGAGATTGCTTCAATCTTTGCGGGATCGACTTGAATACCATTTACATTTAAGACATGTCCAGGGAATTGTACTTCAAGAAGCCAAAATTCACATTTAGAGAACTTGGTGTACAACTTCTCGGTTCTTAGTATTTCAAGTAAGGTTCGGAGGTTATTTTCATGATCGTCCTTAGACTAATAAGTATGTCTTCTATGAAGACGATAACAAATTTATCCGAGTAAGGCTTACGGATTCGATTCATCATGTCCATGAACGCAGCTGGTGCATTAGTAAGTCCAAACGGCATGACCGTGAACTCATAATGTCCATACCTTGTTCGGAAGGCAGAATTCGGAATATCTTCATATTGAACCTTGAGTTTATGGTAACAAGAACGAAGATCGATTTTGGAAAATAAGCTTGCGCCTTGGAGTTGGTTAAAGAGATCATCGATTCGAGGGAGTGGATAAGGGTTCTTGATTGTGACTTTGTTTAAGGCTCGGTAGCACATCCTCATAGATCCATCTTTCTTCTTGACGAATAAGATTGGTGCTCCCTATGGTGAAGAACTTGGTCGGATAAAACCCTTCTCAAGCAGTTTGTAGAGTTGTTTCTTCAATTCTTTCATTTTGGTTGGAGCTAGATGATACGGAGCTTTGGCGATCGGAGCAGTATCGGGTATAAGATCGATCCTAAACTCTACTTCACGGTCGGGAGGGATTCCAGGAAGTTCGTCGGGAAATACATTATAGAATTCAGAAACGATAGGAACGTCTTTTATTTCTTTTGGTTTGGATTCTTCAGTGACGTAGGCCATGAATGCTAAGCATCCTTGATTCAAACATTTGTTAGCCCTAAACATGGAAATTATGCTAACTTGGCCAGCGTCTTTGTCCCTTCAATTCGAATGGTTTGTTTATCAGGGGCTTGAAGTTCAACGGTATTACTAATGCAAATGATACGAGCATGATTGTTGGATAGCCAATCCATACCAAGTACAATATCAAAACCAGCAAGAGTCATTGGTAGCAATTGGATAGGCAGAATATAACCAGCTAAAAGAAATTTTCCATTTTCAAAGGCTTCAGAGATTTTGACTATTTCGCCGCTAGCAGTCTCGATGCTTAGAGTTTTATTTAGTTTTGTTAAAGGTTCGTTAAATAGATTACAAAAGCTATAATCTTTAAACTTTAATTTGCACCCGAATCGAACAAAACTCTTGCATAGGTGTCATTGACTAGAAACGTACCGGTGATGGTTTCCGGCATGTCAGCAGCATTTTTCAGTGCCAAGAACAAAGACTCTTGCGTTGCCTTTCTTGGCTTGACCACTTCCACCCGCACCAGCAGTCGCGGGTTTGTTCTTGGGACACTCAAAGCTCAAATGCCCCATTTCTTTACAATTGTAGCAGGTCATCTTTTTCTTCCAGCAATCGGCCATTGCGTGGTGGGGTCTATGACAGGATTCACAGACAGTTGCGGTGGAAGAAGGAGCGAAGTGACATCGTCCCCTATGATACCTTCTACAAGTCTTGCATTGAGGGTTGGAATTTAATCGGGACTTGCATTGTTCCACACCTTTGCCCTTGAATCGGGCGTTTCCTCCAATCCTCCTTTGGTCGTTGGTTGACACAATCTTTTTGTCTTCCTTTTTATTGCGGACAAGGCCGCCCATAAGATAACCAGCTAACTCCATCGCAGAGTCAGCAGTTTGAGGGAGATGAGACCTCACCATGTCGCGGATTTCCCGCGGCAATCCCCTTATATAACGTTTAACTTTGCTGGATTCAGGTGTAACCAGCTGGGGAACGAGGCGACAGTACTCATGGAATTTGTTATTATACTCGCGAAGGTTAGCTCCTACGACCTTATGGTTGAGAAATTTGGTTTGAATCTGGTCGGTTTCGTGCATGGGACAGAATTTTGCTATTATTAATTCTTTGAATTCTTCCCACGACATATTGTACATCACTTCTCTTCCTCTACTTAGAATCAACGTGTTCCGCCACTCCAACGCTTCGCCTTTAAACATAAGGGCAGAATATTGAATTTTCTCTTGATCGGAGCACTTGCTTATAATTACTATCGATTACATTTCTTCTAGCCACCTCACAGTCGTAATGGATCCTTTATCACCATGAAACTCTTTAGGTTCAAAATACTTGAAATCTTTGAACGAACAACCACTTATCTTAAGTTTCTTAAACTCTTGTCTAATTCCACCATCAACATTGGATTCATGAACACTTTCTTCTATATGAGAAGGTCTAGGACGAGATTTAACAGATTTTCGGGAAAATTCAACAGATTGAGATTTTCTAGATTGCCTGGATTGGGATCAAGCTTCATATTCATTTCTAACGGCATCTTTGATCATTTGTTGTAATTGGTTCATATATTTATCGGGTATTTTATCTTGTTCTTTTTCATGCTCTTTCCTTTTCTCTTTTCGTTTATCTGCTTCTTTTCGTGAAGCTTCAATGTTGTTACTTTGATTTGACATTATCAATATTTTTCTTTATATCTGAATTTAACAATTTATTTTCTTAAAACACACATCTTTATTTATTTCACAATATATATATATATCATAGCATGATATATATATATATATATATATATATATATATTTATTTTCACAATATTTATATATATATATATATAGGGTGAGGTTAAAATAAGAAGTGAAGTGTATCTAAGAAGTGTAGGAAGTGATATGGTAAGTTGGATTATGTGATCTAATGGTTAATATTCATTGTAGTGTTTTTTCGAAGTGTGTTTTATTTTAATACTTGTTTTATAACACTCTAGGGGCATAATCGTCATGTGTGTTATATTATATAAGGAAACATTATCAAACTATAATTATCATATTTTAATCTAAAATTAAAAACAACACCAAGAAGATTAAAAGAAATATTACAGTGTGTTTTAAATCAAATAATAATCAAAATTTAAAAACAACACCAAATTTTGATCCAGATTTAAAACACAACATTAAAAACACCAAGAACAAAAACACTTTAAACTAAATAAAATATATAATACAAACCATTCATAACGCTTTAACTAAAACACAATGAATCTATTTGAACTAAAGCCCTATAAAATACGTATATAAAGAAAAACACTATAACATATGATTTTGTGTTCTAAACAATTTATGGATGTCAACAGGTGGTAGTGACAGATCATCCAACCTCCTTCCATCTATTATCTATAATAATAACTATGCCTCATAATATATACAATAAAGAAAAAAAAACCCCACATATTCCAATTTCTCAACACTTTCTTGTGATTCTCAATTAAACGAATTTGGAAACACAACTAATTCTAATTACTAACAACCCGTGATAGATCTTTCTTCATCGTATCCCGTACCAGCTCTGTCGGCATGTTCAGTGCCGACCCAATTCAGGTCATACTTGACCGTCGTTGGCCGTTCCGCGGCGAAATCTTCATACCCAGTTATTGCTTCAGCGCCACTGGAGAAACCTCCATATCCAATTATTGCTTCAGCATCGCCATCTGGGACTCATCTCATATTTGGATCTGGTGGTGTTTGAATCTAAAAAATTATGTCTAGATGCTAATCAATTGGAGACCATACCTGTAATTATTATTGATTGTATGACGAACACTATATGAAATTATTGTTTTAATCAATTTATGGATGTGAACACTATATGAACACTTTATATGCATATGGTTCTGGTTGAGTGAGCCCTCGCCGATTTCAAGCATAAAAGATAGGCTGCAATTAAGGATAAATACCAAATCTGTTACCAAATAAAAAAAATACTTGGACAAATATACCCCTGTGTGTTATAATTAATCCAACGGTCAAGATCATTTCCTACGCTTCTCATAAAAGTTTTCCTTCTTATTTTAACCTTCCTCTATATATATATATATATATATATCGTTCACTTGATATATATGTACCTATCCTTATTATACATATTACACATTACAAAGAAATTACATTTAACACACACATAACTCTTACACACTCATTCTTCTTTCATCTCATTTCTTTAATCTTTCATAAACTTCTTCACCACCTTGGTCAATTTGTTACATTTCCGAAGAAGCTTGTCTCCTATCTTCTTCTTTTTCTCATTCACTGATATCTTCTTCTTAAGGTCATCAGTCTCATGCAAGGCTCGGTACAAGTGTTCTTCCTGTGATTGAGGGATCTCGTTTGGGTACCCATACTTTGGAGGTGGATCGCGATAACCCATCATCACTACATCATAATGGTTCCTTGGGTCTGGGTAAGGAGATGCGGTCACATCGGATTGATAATTGAAGAAAGCTTCGGTAGCCTCGTTCTGCTCACATATTTCATTTGCTTTGTCTTCAATTGATGGGATCTCACCTTGGTATGGTGGTTCTTGAGTTCCTTGAGATATTGCACATAAGGATCGACGGAACCATAACTTGGAATCTGGTGGGAGAACGGCTCCTCCGTTGGTGATGTTACTTCATTGGGATTCTCCGGGTACTCTTCCTCAGGATCTTCTTCCGATTCTTCTTCCGGATCCTCTTCTTCATCAGGGTCTTCTTCCTCCATTAGTTGAGAAGTCACCTTCGTCATTGAGGGCATGTGGAAACTTTCATACGGCATCATAACTCTCATCCTCGGCTTGCGGGATGATCCTTCAGAAGGATTGGGTGAGAATTCACGTCGTCGAAAGTTGATGTTCCTGTATGCCATCGTCGCTGATCAGAATGGCATTGCATCCAATCTGAAGAGGGAGACCTTGGTTCTTCTTTTATTTGCTTACGCGAGGAAAGTGTATGATGGATGAGGATTTGGTGGTATGTATGTTGGGACCTCAGATGGATAGTATGGCAGAATATCTGATGGTTGATATGTGGGAATTTCGGATGGTTGGTATGTTGGGATCTCGGAGGGGTAGTACATAGGCATGCTTGTGGGATGGTAGCTCGAGTGTCTTGGGGGATCATTTCTTTACATAGGTGGACTATTAGGTAGATTAACTGGGTAATGCTTGGTTCCGGGAAAATATATTGGTTTGGTTTGGTCATGTTCTACATCGGGGTTAAAGAAGGCTTCATAATAATCTTCACTCATGTTATCTTTTGGAAAGGGTTCAGTGATTCCAGCTCGTTTTGCTCTACGTTCATAATTCTCCATCATTTTATTGAAAGACATATAATGTTGGGTGGTTTAGAGTGAAGAGGGAAAGAAAATGTTACCAGCCTATCTTATACTTACTCAAATAAAAAAGTAATAAAATATTTTTCCTATACTTGGATCGAAGCTTAGGTATTATCTTTTAATACCTAATTCGCTAAGATCGATGGCTTTGATACCAACCCGTCACACCCCCCATCTTAGGCATGGGAGTACGACCAACAGTTGGTATCACTTTTACAAATAAATCATGAGTTACGTGTTAAAGCGGAAGTCTTTTGAAACATGTGAATTTAAAATATAATATTTATATTACAAAAGACGGGATTATAAAATATCCGTTTTAAGTTATAACAAAAGTATTACTTGTTTAATTACAAATCACCATTTTAATATTTAAGTTTATACAAAAAGATCCGAGCCAACGGATATCTTGAGCACTTCGTCTTTCCAAGCTCTAGCTTTAGTCACCTCCAAAATGTTAAGAAAATACGTCAACAACGAATGCTGGTGAATATGCTGACGCTAAAATATTTTCTTTCTATTGATTACCCCTCGAGACATAACTTGGGTCCGGCCCATCGTGGCTTAGGAATAATCAAGTTTTAAAATAATACAATTTATAAACGCAAGTCTCTACACAAAGTACCCCAGCAAACACGCAGCGTTCAACATTACTTGGGTACCATAACTATGCACATGGTCATTAATCCCCGCAGGCGAGCGTGACTATAACCAAGTGTGGTGCGATGTGCACACCGCATTTTACCACATATATAAGGATCCAGAAAAACGTATACTACAGCCTGAGGGCAAGGTTTATACTCTTGTTTATAAATGTTTTTAGAGACACGTAGTCTCATGTAAACCTTTTTCATGTAACACATTTGACTCGTTTTAAAACAAGTTTGTAAAGTTTGGGGCGTATTCACCTTCTTTGATTTGGATCGGCTTCAAACACCGTCCAAGGGTCTTTCCCGTTGCTATCCCGCACCTATAGTACGAGTATAACTTTTTGTTAGTTGGATATACAATTCGGCTTAAGATCTTTAGTCTTTATAATCTTTACCTCGATGAACCTTTAGTTCAAATCTTTACTTTAAAACCTTTAGTTAAAAAGTATTTTCTTTCTTTTTAAACCTTTAGTTTAAAAATATATTTCTTTCTTTCTTTTATAAGACAACCTATAGTTAATCTTATTTTCTTACATTTCGTCTTTTATAAGAAACGTACATCTATTTATTATTTAAGAATAGTTATTTATTACTTAAGTAATAATTTATAACAAAGAATTATTATATATATATAATCACACATATATATAAACATTTATATCTCTTTCTTTTCTTTCTTTTCTTTTCTTTGTTATATGTTCTTTAATTTATCAATGTATCGAGTATAACCTCGACTTAGGGTTTTAAGCCTTTTCAATATTTTATTATTATTTTATTCGGGCATTATGCCTACTTTTTCTTGGCTTATCAAAGCCTACCCAATCGAGCAACACTTCGTCTTTCATGACTCTTTGATCAATATTCTCCTTCGGCACGCTTATCGAGGCCCAACACTCCTTCTCACGTCGGCACGCCTTACAAAATGGATCGTTGGGATTGTAACACCTTCTTCTTTGGTATGTCGTTTTATAAGTGGCACGAATATCAAGAAATCGGGAATGGGATTTGAGGATTATGGGCACGTTTTACCCTCGAGGGCACGCTTCCCAAGGTTTAGAGAGATGTTAGAGAGAGAAAGGTAAGCTTGATCTGGGTGTGAGTTGTGAAGAACCCGGCCTTGCTATTTATAGGAAAAATAAGCAAGGTCATCGCGATACACGATGGCCATTTCTTGGCCAGTCGCGTATCGCGACGTAGGTCGCGACACTCATCACGTAGGTCTGCCACGTGTCACCACGTGGCAAACGTTGTGCCACGTGTCTCATTATCAGACAACCCATCGCGGTACGTGATAGCTTCCTCTTCTGATCCATCGCGTATCGCGATGGGTCAGGAAATCAAAATTTTCATTTTAAACCATAAGGCTTTAAATTTTTGACATTTTTGGTCCCTTGACTTTGGAAACTTGGTAGTGTTGTCCCGATATTTTCATGATGTTACATTAACACCTTCTATTGGTTCAATTGACTGTTTTCCAAAAATATCATTCATCTATAGAATTTCTATCTATTATAATAAATCAAAAATAAAAAAATTCCAATGTTAAAACCGATATACACTTTCTTCGCCCATTACAATTGGAAGAGCAATTTCTAAATTAATTGACACAAAACCTTAACTACTCCTCTCTATTTCATCTGATATACACCATTGTCTTCCACCATTCAATTGTCATAGAGTTTCTACAATCAATGCTACATTTATACATTCTTTTTGTGTTTTGAATGGATGTGAAATCTCACGCGTATTTCAGGTATTATCATATATAAACGATCTACTATATATTCTGTTGTTGGGTAATCAATATCTTCATCGATTTAAGTTTAATCAACAGTGGGTTTTAAATGATTTAGAGTTCTAAAATGGAGAATTTGGATATTGTTACAAGTTCGATATGGTGCTCTGAAATGGACTGTGGGTTTTAAATGATTTAGGGTCTAGGGTTTATTTGACTGATTTTGATTGGCTACTTCCCGGATGAAATTGCGACAAGTTAGATATTTTTCTATATAAAATGATATTATTAATCTATATAGTGAAATTGCAACTTGGAAAGCTAACATTACTGAAATGAATAGTTTATTACTTTTAATATATATATATATATATATTGGATTTTTTTTTCGAATTTTATGTGGCTTCAACACTTCATACCACTTGGGTTGTTTTTATTTTTTTTTATTTTTGCAGTATAACAGTGTCACACCCCAACCTAAGGCTGAAATGTCGGGGCGAGAGCTGATTGCTCACAGCTCTCAAGGTATTATCATGAAATAATTAAAATTATAATATCTATTAAATTAAATAAATCCAACAATTTTCAAATACCAAGTACATAAACCATAACTAAGATAAGTAAAGACAAAAATAAAATTTAAATTCTTGTTTCTTCTCTCTAGCATGCAATCCTAAGTTTTCTTCAAAACAAGCTTGAGAATCAAATCAAACGATGACATGCATATGCGTTAAAAATACACATAGGTTTTGTCAACACTAGGTTGAGTGATTAAAACACCAGATTTAAGACGCTATAATAATAATAATAATATAAAAGAGCAAACTGTGTCAAGTGAGATAAAGAATTTAACCAATAACCAAGTAATTATGTTGTCGGTAAGCTCGATGCTAGATGAACTGAACGATGGCTAACACAACGGGCGTATAATCATACTAGTTTGAGGATATGTTGGACCTCTTTGAAATGTATTAAAGTAAAGCATATAAGCAGATAACACGTTAGGCATAAATTGTTAAACACGCAAGACTAACAGTTGCAAGTTTGAGTATTAAATAATAGTAAAATATCTACGAACGCATATGTCCCCAAACATTATAAAATGAGTAAAAAGAGGGGAGTGAGATACTCACCTTAGTAAATAAGCAAAGGTTGGAGGATGATAAAGAAACAAATATTATGAGTTATGCTTGTCGCGATGTATCAACGGAAAATCCCTAAGTATTGGTAATCGAGAAATACTACGAGTTAAAAAATGATCTAATAAAATGAAAGTATATTTGAGACAGGAAAACAAGAGTTTAAACAAGTTTTCTAACGTTGATTCTATAAAAAGATAATTACAATCATTTCACAAATAAAAGCATAAATCCTTTTCTTATTATAAGTATTATTTTTAATTAAAGTTATGATAATTTATATAAAATACTTGTTTATGAAATTATTTGTCCAAAAATTTTAAAACAATAAGATATATTTATAGTATATACTTTAAATCAAAAACCCTTCTTAAATCTTCAATATTAAAACCTTATTAAAATCATTTATTAATTCTTAATAACTGTTATATATATATATATATAATTCTAGCCGAGATTCGGAAAACTACGAGTTAAAATGTCGGTTTTTTAAAACACTGATTAAATAATATATTTATAATATTTGTATTATAATTAGATTGATTAAATATATATTAATAAAATAATTAAATGGATTAAAACTCAAAAAACACAAAAAAATACGGGGGGGGGGGGGGGGGTGTCTCGACCCCACGCCCCCAGCCACCCAAGTCTTAAACATCACTACACCAGCCAACAGGGCTGGCTTGTACCTTGTTACAAACACGCAAACAAAAAAACTATAAACAGCGCAGGCAAGCACCCATTAAGCTTATGAACCCTAGATCGATCAATCGGCCAAATCTTTAGGTGATTGGCCGATTGATCATAGACCTACTGATCAGTGGATAACAACGAGCAAAACCATGTGTTTAATTACCTTATACGACGATATACGAAGGGTTAATTATTGATTAAAACGGCCGGCTATACTTCGAGATGAACGGACGTGCAAACCACGATGAAAATCCAATCGGTTTGAGGGTTAATGACGGCTAGGGTAAGGAGAAGATGTCTGGAAGTTTAATTTTGTTATTATAATCGTTTATATGTATATCGCTCTAGGGTTAGGGTCGGCTATTGTATGTTAAGAAAACGAATAAGGTTTGATCGATTTACCATATTATTGATGTCGGTAGGCCGAGTTAAGTATGTTTAACACAATATTTGATTCAATTTCCATAAAAATATTTGATTCAACTTCCATGAGGTCCGGAGTCGATGTCCTTGTATTTCTATTTGGGTGGATTTTTTATATGAGCAGTCGGCTAGGTTATATGTGGGTGATACTTACATTAAATCCACCACCGGGGTTCAACAGGGGGACCCTCTTGGGCCTCTCCTTTTTGCCTTAGTTTTGCACCCGCTTGTTCACCAAATCAAAGATCAGTACAAGCTTCTCTTTCATGCTTGGTACTTGGATGATGGTATAATTATCAGGGACACTAGCGAGGTGGCCAAAGCCTTAGATATTATCAGGTCCGATGGGCCTCGTTTGGGTCTTGAATTAAACGTTAAGAAAACAGAGTTATTTTGGCCAACATGCAATGGGGTTAAAGTGCAGGAGGGGTTGTTCCCTTGCGGTATTGGAAGGCCGGTGTTGGGTGCGAAACTCCTTGGTGGTGCTGTAAGCCGGGATGCGGGGTTTATCAGCAGTTTGGCTATGAAAAGGGCATCTAGCGCTGTGGAACTGATGAACTGTCTTCCCAGACTTCGGGATCCTCAATGCGAGCTTCTTTTGCTTCGCTCATGTATGGGAGTCGCAAAGCTTTTGTTCGGTTTGAGAACGTGCCAACCTATGTATGTGGGGGAGGTTGTTTCTATTTTTGATAATGGCCTTCGAAGGGCGATTGAGGACATCATGGTTTGTGGGGGGTCCATTCTTCGGGGATCTCCAATGGAGTTTGGCATCACTACCTACCCGTTTTGGGGGGTTGGGTCTATGTTCGGCTGAGGATGTATCTACATATGCTTTTGTGGCTTCGATAGCACAATCGTGGTGTTTGCAAGACCATATTCTTCGGGGTTGTGATATTTATGGGTTGGATTCTGATTATGGGTGTGCGATGGATTGTTTATGTACTTCACTTCCAGATTTTGATCTTAGCGGGTTCTCTATTAAGGACACCGCCCCCCTAAAGCCCAACATGTTGTGAGTGCCTTATTTAGTGGAATCGCCCAGAGTTTAGAAGTGAAGTTTGATCTATCCCCTCACCAAAAGACGGTGTTTGAATGCCTTCGGGCTCCTCGGGCTCAGGATTTTCTAACGACCATCCCCATTGAAGGATTGGGCCAACATATGTAGGGTTTGGAGTATCGGGCTATCCTTAAGTACCGGTTAATGATCCATATGTTCCCGACTGATGAGCCTTGCCCAATTTGTCGCAAGGCCTGTTTGGATTCTTTTGGAGACCATGCAGTGCATTGCAAAGAATTGTCTGGCTTTAAATGCATACATGATTTGGTTAGGGGTGTTATGTGTGATGTTCTTAAACGGGCAGGGATTTTTGCTAAAAGGGAAGCCCCTGTTAACTTTCTCACGGATCCTCTTGAAGGGGTCTACTTTACGACCAGCTGATATTCTTGTGTTCGGGTGGGCAGGGGGGAAACACGCCTGTGTGGATCTTACAGGAGTGTCTCCTCTTGTTGGGCTCAGGGACCGTGGGTTTATTGCGGGTCAGGCTGCGTTGAAGGCTGAATCGGGCAAAGTTGTTAAACACGAGAAAGCTTGTTTAGAGAATCAACATGTTTTTCTCCCATTTGCTTTTGATACATTTGGTTTTCTGGCCCCAGAGGCTGTGAACCTTTTTAATAGGGTTCAGCATGTCGTACACGGAACCTCTTCAGCTCCTAGGTCCCAAAACTTTATTTTTAGTAGGATTGGCTTTGTTGTTCAAAAGGGGGTTGCGGCGCAGCTTGTTGTCCGTTTGCCTGCCACATTATTGTAATCGCTTTGTAGTAGCTAAATCAATTAAATGAATAGTATAAGTTCTTAATAAAAAAATAATAACAAGAATTTAGGTCCAAGTAATCCCAATTGTTAATCGGGTTGATGATATCGGGTCGGTATTTGGGTTAACCAGATTTCTTGATGGGTTGTATTAGAAAGTTGCAGTTTAGGCCCCAAGGTTTGAGGTTGGATGCATAAAGAGATAAAAGTTCATGTTTGGGTAATTTTTGCCAAGCATTAAAAGTTATAGTTATATTTTATATAATTAATTAAACAATAATATATTAATAATTAATCATCTCGAAAAACGCGATATTTTTATTTAATAAATAAGCCAAACATCGAAACGGGTCGGGTACTGAATGAAATATTATACGAAAAGATCCGAGTTGATACAGTCTCCCCTACTTTAAGGAATTTCGTCCTGAAATTAAAGAATACTATAACAACACTATAAAATTTGGAGGAAAAGAAATTTTTAATATGATTAAAACTAGTCATAATACAGAACTTTGAATATTTGAAGCAACGCTCCAAATGAAAATCCGATAAGGGCACTTATATATAGGATGCACCAGCGGCGTATCCACCATGTCCTTATCATTTTTATGTCTGTACCGTTACCTCAACTACTTATGATTCTATATTATGACACCATACAAGCAATGGACCGAGGATGAGGAAGTAGCCCTCACAAGAGCTTGGGTCGTCATTTAGGAGGATCCCGATGTTGGTAAGTTTTTTAATATTAAGTATTTATATAACTTTATTTAGTGTGTATTAAAAATTTATATTAACTGTGAAAAATAATCTTAATTTGTAGCTAAGTTTCAAGCCGTCGGAGTATTTTGGAGGAAAGGATTTGAAGCTTGGCTCGTGCTAACGGGTAAACTGGAAGAATACCGAGGTAAAAAAGCGGTTTAAGCCCATTGGAAGGTCGATAATTCCGAATGCCAAAAAATTGTCGGGATATACCACCGCTTGCGTGATTGCGGTTTAAGTAGCGGACAAAACGACACCGACATCCAATATAAAGTGTTAAGCGACTTTCGAACTCAAGGGCAACCCGAAGGGCGGATCGGGACAACGTTTAAGCATTTAAGTTGTTAGGAAAAACTCAATGTATGCCCGAAATGGAATGGGGCACCCACCTTTCTGATCGCTCGACGAGCGGTGCATCATCCCGAGCGTCAAAAAAGTCGAGGACATCGTCTTCGGCAAATCCAAGCACACCAACAACACCCTTCGATGCTCGT
The DNA here is from genome assembly GCF_021521415.1 of Bidens hawaiensis. Taxonomy (NCBI): domain Eukaryota; kingdom Viridiplantae; phylum Streptophyta; class Magnoliopsida; order Asterales; family Asteraceae; genus Bidens; species Bidens hawaiensis. The sequence continues at coordinate 177,838 of NW_027496148.1, forward strand.
AACTTCAACCTCATTGACGAACATGATGCGGTTAATTTAGACGACGACGAAGACGAAGTACATGAGTTGGCTCGACCCCGCGGGAAGACAAGAAAAAAGAATACAAAAAAAGGCGAGGGTTCGTCGTCGTCATGATTCAATACGGCAGCCAGTGAAGAAGTCAAACATCTAAACGAGGTGTTCAGTCGTTTCGAAACCCGACCGTGGAACTCGCCACTAGCATGAAAAAACCGACAAACACTATGAAAAGCTTGCCCAGACGTTGGAATTGCGATAAATGTAAAAAGACTGTGAATCCCTCAAAGCGGACGGGTTACACGAAAGGCCGCATTATTGCAACCACGACGAGTTGAAAAAATGCATTAATATTATGGATATTAGTTTTTTTTGTATATTTTTTTATCTTTAATGTATATTTATTTAATTATTTAATTTAATGGGTTTTTATTTGTTTAGTTTAATTATAAAAAGAAAATAATAATTAAAAAAAAGTGACGTGATTGTGAGGGGCTACAACAACATTACACTCAAAATCAAAACCCAATCATTTGCTGACTGGACGCCACGTGTCGCAATTCGTCCCAATTTATAGCTCCTTCACTATACATAGCCTAATAGAAGAGAGTATTGTGGGAAGTGTCAGTTGTCGGATTCACTTTCCGTAGAAATTTAGTTCGTATATCTAAGATACCGACAATAATATGTAGCCTTAGGATTAAGGAAATGATCAAGGGTTGGATCAAGTTGTGCTCCTTTGGGGTCCCGCATCATGTCGACATACAATGGTCGGTACCATAATACTGGAATAAATTAGTTCTTGTAATCAGTTTATGAATTGAGTTTTTTATAATCTTTTTTTAAACGATGACTTTCTGTTCAATCATTATTGTATGTGAGACTTGGAACAAAAACATCCCCTTCAAAACCAGGTGTTTAAAGGTTTATATTTGTCAATGAAATACCACCCTCATTGATTTTTACTATTAAAGAGGCTTGTTCAAGCTCAGTAAATCCATTTCTAGGTAAAGTAAGCGAATAATTGGAAACATTAAATAAAACTGATAATTCAGCTTTTGTTATAAATATTTGTTATTATAATTATTAACACCTAAAATAAATTTTGACTTATTCCCATGTTTTCTGTCCTATATATATATATATATATATATATATATATATATATTCCATTGCAAATTAATGTATAACACACTTGATTAATGAAACCATGACCCTTGCTTGGGTTGGTTCATTAGATTTTTCATTCTAGTTCCATGATAACCCTCGAGTGGGGCACTAGACTGCACACGACAATATGTAACTCCATGTAAAATTTTTGGGATTATGATCTCACCAACTATAGTTGTTTACGTAGGGAAAATGTGTCATATTATATTAAAATGAACAATAATATAAATAAAAACGCTCTCTATTCATATAGGAAATTCGTGCTACAAAATCGTTGACAAAGAGAATGACAAGACATATAAACAAATGTTACATGGTCTTCCCTGCAGAATAAACCAACTAATCCGTTAACGATGGTTGAGGCTTCGGTTCAGCACGAGTTCCTTACAAAAAATTGTGTGTCTTCTTAGTCTCTTAGATGAACAATTTACAAGTTTACATAACGGTGGTCGGCGGTTCTAATTTACAAGAATTTACAATACATTTTAGACTATAAACTATAACTTCTAATGGTGCCGTATTTCACCCAAACTAATACAAGTTTACTTTAACCCTTCAATATCTACACTAACAATTAGGTTGCAAATTTAATATTCTAGAAATTTCTAGCTGGGGCTCAAACTCGGTATTAAACGAGCTTGACTCAGGCTTATATAAGCTCATGTCGGTTTAAAGTTTTAACGAGCCAATCTTTAGTAGCACGTGAGAAGCTCTGCATGTTACACCCCGATGTAAAGGTATGAATTCTTAAGCAAGCACTATTAATAGCATGATAGAAGGCTCTACAATTTACTTATTACTGAGTATTATAATAACCTAGTTATCCAAAGTAAATTCTTTGTGAAAGAAAACAAACCTTTATTTCGAACCAAACGAAACATTTTTCCTGTTTGTCCGTTAAACTTTTGCCATACAAAAGGACAATTCTGAACAGGAACTGAACACACGGACAGTTCATGAACACTTTACCGAACGAAATTTCTACTCCTTGTTCGTTCGTTAAGAAATTGAGCTAGTTAGTATTCGTTCATATTCGTTCGTTAATTTTAAAAACGAACGCAGCGAGACACTAACGAACACAAATGTTAAACAAACATATTAATTTGAGAGTTATATAATCATTAAATCAACACGAAATCACCCAAAAATCTGGAAATACACATACTATCCAAAAAAAACTTAACATATTAATAGTATTAGTAAAAAATATATAAATTAATAAAAATCATACTAACAAAATTCTAATAAGCAAATATATATATGTAAACAAAGATAGGCGGACACGTTAAAGAACAACATCAAGGAACAAACCTAAACGAACACATTACCGAACGTTCACGAACACAATTAAAAGAGTGCGGCCTCTGTTCGTGTTTGTTCATTTAGCATGCTTACCAAACAAAATTCTTTGTTCATGTTCGTTCATTAATTAAACGCACGAACATAGACGAACTTCCCACCAACGGTTCGCTGACGTTCGGTTCGTTTACAGCCTAATCACCAAGCATGTAAAAGCACAAAGCCCTAAATGCAACTATTTGCTTTTTAAAAACTAATGAATCAAAGAAAGAAACTTTCTTCTAACTAAATAATGAGTGTATCAATATACTGTTTCAGAAAAATATACTTTTTAAATTTTTCCATTTACAGATAAGCATTACATGCTGCAATCTTTCAGTAGATTAATCCACTATAAAGGTTAACCATCAACCCCTGATTGCATTGTTGGGTCTATAAATTCAGTATCTAAACAAAATAAAATTGTTCATTTCACTAAACAGTCAAAAAAAAAAAGAACAAGCCTTCAAGTGCACTTACTGATCTAATTTCAACTAATAATGATTTTTACCACAGGTGATGCGCACCGGAAGCTTAAAAGTGTTTCTGAAATCTGCAACTTTACATCCTCATCAAACTCGTCCCATAGATATATCCTCACCTTCTTCAGCACAGGTGACTTGGCCAAAATAAGCTTTACAACAGCTAACTCGTTCTCCTTGTTGCTAAAATCTAAAATCTCTAATTCATTAAGATGCTCCAACATGATATCTGAATAGCCTTCGAGTGTAATGGAGGCCATCTCAGATTCATCAAACAATCCATCGGCAGAAAGCTACATCAAGTGTATTGTGTGAGTGTATTTTGACGAGAATCAAAACTAGTAAAATATATAGATTCTTGTTGTTTACCTCTAGCTTAAGTTTCTCGAGGTTTGGGGAGCTTTTAAGCAAAAGAACAAGAAAAGGTACCGCATTTTTGTGACTAAACCATACCAATTCCATGCACAAGCATTTTAGGTGGACCAATGTTGTTGGAAGCTCTTTCGGAAGTGGAAGAAAACACTTGCACCATAAACAAAATAAAGATCAGTAATAACTAATTAGAAGACTAAATTATAATCAAGCATATACCATGCGGATAGAATTACCAGAAAGATGAAAAAGAAAACAGACATATATTCAACGTTTGGTATGCACTCCATGAGATCGGCAATGGAGGAACCTCCTCCGTAAACACTATCAACGTCACTCATCTACAAAAAATAAGGATATCTAGCTAAGTTATGAAAGATCATGAGAATCGACATTCTATTTTATTATAAACTTACTATTGTCAATCTCTTAAGTAACGGACAACTCGATAAAAGACGCAGAAGCGCTTTGTCACATATCTTTATTTTATTGCAAATTTAAAGTTGTAAGGCTACCAAATACATTGGATGATGGTTGACGGTCAAGAACACAACCATTAAGATACAGATCCGTTAACTGATGTAACGAGAAGAAAGATAAGGGTAACCTGTACCAATTAGATCCCCCATACAAAAAATGAAGTTTTAATATTTTGACAGTGTTTTTCTTCGACAAACGAAGTATTATGTGGTCAATCTCAACACAGGAGCCGTCTGTTTCCATAGAAAGAGTAAACTCAAGTATTGGATCCTCGTGCATAAGCAGAACTTGGTATATAGCATAGAAAAGTTTACACCTCTTGGCCATTTCTCTCCTTTTACTTGGTGTGCCATACGTTTGCTCTAAATCGGACAGCTCGTCCCCAGCAGCCGATACTTGAAACGTACGCTCAATAAACGCAAGTTTAGGGATTGTGATCCAACGGTACCTCCATTCTCTAGAGAGAATACTTGTACTTGCAGCCTCTTGAATTGGTAGGAAACATAAGATGGTTTCTATTACGCCTAGGGGAAGCTTGCTGATCATATCCATCTTATGATATTCTTGTTCGCTGCAAAATAAGCTAACTAAGTTTAATATACACACGGACGAAGCATAACACCTAATCGTCGGATTTTAAAATAACACGACTCCGCAAACATTGTTATGAATATCGAACATAGTAGTTGTCAATCTGTAAAATGTGACCGCATGAATAAAGAGAATTCATGAGAACTTCAGAAAACAAGAACAAAACATGAGGGGCATCGATGCCCCTCCACAGTGCCACGGCAGCGCCACGTGGGCACTGGGGGGCATCGAAGCCCCACCCAATGATGCCCCTCCAAATGTATAGAAACAAACAAAATCAGAACCAAGAGTACTATGATAATGTGAACTTTGATTAAATTCGTCAGACCCAACCCAGACCCGTTTAGCGTTATTCTCATAAACCTAGGAACCAACCCTATTGTAAATAATGGGGGCCTGATCGGTCTGGCGGGTCATACCCATTTTATGTAAAAAGAAAATGGTCAGACCCACGAGACCGACGTGGACCCGTTTAATAGAACTCTTACGACCCGGGAACCGACTCTAGAGTAAGTAACCTGGTCTGATCCGGGGTCTCGTGGGTCTTACCCGGTTTATAGCCACCCCTTATTATACCTACAAAATATCTCATGTAGTAATGTAAATCCTCATAATTTATTAAAAGGTCAAACATGATTTCAGACAATTGCAAATACTCCAATGTAACAAAACAAAAGAAAACAAATGTAGTCATGGATACCTGTTGGCAATTGATAGGATTTATGTTATGTGAGAAGCATACCCAGCCACCACCAGCGTCAAGTATAAACCATAATGAATGGGGTTAGGGTTCAAATTTCAAATCAAGTATCTTTTTTTTCTTTTTTCTTTTTTTTTTAGGTTTTTAAAAAGGTTTTATTAATTCACATTGTGCACGCATATAATGTATATATGTGTGATATAATGTATATATGTGTGGGCAAAAATGAAATGGCACTAATTTTGACGTTATCTTACTAATTTCGTAAAAATAACGTTAACGCTGCGTTCCCGAGCTCCACTTAAGGAGAGAAAGGAAAGGAAATAGATGGAAAGATAGATGTTGGAGTGTTCCTAAGTTTTTTTTTATGAAAAGAAATGAATGAAAAGTTTAAAACTTGTGTTCTCAAGTTTCATCTAAGAGAGAAAAGAAAGGAAAAGTGTGGGACATGTAAAGTTTTTATGGCTGAAAGTTTTACTTTCAATTGGAAAGAATTAAATGGAAAGGAAAGGAAAAGAAAGTTTTCCTTTCATTTCCTTTCTTTTCTTTTGTTAAGTTAACTCGGGAACACAGCGACGGAAGGTTAATCAGGCATCATATGGATGGCGTTGATAGCCAAAAGACAAGGGTACATGCACTAATCGGTCGGTGTCCCGATAGTTGGGTGTTATGTGTCTTATGTCCAAGGCTTGATGCAAAACTACTATCGAGCCGGGGGTCTCATCGGAAGCAGCCTATCTATCTTTATGGGGTAGAGGTAAGGCTGTCTACATTTTATCCTCCTCAGACCCTACCATAGCTTTGCTATTGATGGGATATACTGAGTACGATGATGATGATGATGATGATGATGATAATGATGATGATGATTAATTTTATTTTTAACTTTGTTAACTCACATTGTTACTTAGACTGTTTGTTGTTGAGGAAGTGAAGGGGTCAATGAATACTCACCCCCAAGCCACAACACATCTTATCTACCATTTCTCTAGATCAACTGTAAATTTTGTTTTCTTCTTTACAGTAGCTTTTTATAAATGAAAAACTATTATTTATCATCAATCAACTTATGTGGTACATAAAAATGAGGAAAAAAAAATTGTGTGTAAGATCAGTGGCGGACCCAAGATTTTTTGTCAATGGGGTTCCAATTTTTCCGGTTTACAAAATTTTTTGGTCGGTCGTTATTCGGGTCGGGTCGAGAGGAGGAACATAATAAAACACGAAAATATGGTGTCATCGGAAACGAGTAAGTAGAAAGAGTATAGATTAGAAACTAGATAGAACATACACTTTTAATTCATTTTTATTCATACCCGAAAAACATAAGCGTAAGCTATATATATATATGGTCTTACATGAATAACCAAGACATGAAAAACTAACTCTTACACAAATAAATGATTAATTATAATATACATACACAAGATAAATAATTTAAGTATATGTAAAACTCATGTTGTCATTATATATGTTGCATGGTAATAATGGTTATATGGGATAAACTAAAGTGATAATGGTTATATGGGATAAACTAAAGAAAAAACACAATACCCTAAGGTATGGTGAGACTTGAACCTGCAACCTCTCAAAGAAAAAACAAGGGACTTTCCATTAGACTAGTTCAGCCTTAATACTATGGGTTCCAAGTATTAATTTTTATGGGGTCCTTACAAAATTTAATATATCGTCTATAAGTAATTTTTAAAAAACATTGGTGTCCCGGGACCCCGATGGGAACTATGTGAGTCCGCCCCTGTGTAAGATAAAGATAAAAATATAGATGAGAGGTGAAGTGGTTTTTTTTATAAAATGTAATGTAATTTTAGAAAGTATGATTCTTAGTTAATCCTTGTAGATAAAATGATGGATATGAATGCTCAAAACATGCCATTCTTTCTTTATAATACTGTTTTGTAATTTTGCTATTTAATCGTTTGTGCTTTCTTCTATTTACAATCTCAATTGCTAATTGGTTTTTTCTTATTATTCTTACATCTTATCTTAAATATGTATAATCGAAATCTTTAAAAGCTCTCTGGTTGCTCTCTACATTTTCTCAAGTCACAGATTGTTTTATTTGTAAATTGATGCTTCTTACGCATTTGAACCGAATTCACGAGTATGGATTCACCAAACACAGATAGCCCTTAAGCGGGTTATAATATCTCATTAAATTAAAAATTAATCACATCAAATATTTAATATAAAAATCCTATAAAATAGTGATATACTAAAAATTAATATCTGATTTTTTTTAAAAGATATTATTATAATTAAGAAATAGTTTTATAGTAAAAAAAATAAGCGGGTAATGAGTCTAAACAAACCTAAATAGTTTTTAGATCAGGTTATAACATCTCATTTATGTGTGAAACTCTTTCATAATCAAACTCTAAATATATTATTTAACTTTCTTACCATAAATAAATTCAAAAGATATATAAATGCTTTGACTAAATTACAATTTTTGTCATTGAAACATTATCAAACTAAGTTAACTGAAAGGCTGATTGGTATATTACACAATAAAGTAACTATTAGAAACAATATATAAATATATAAGTTAGAGATCATTTGTATTCATTTTTATTATTAGTTGACATAGTATTTAATCCGTTTTTTTTTTGTAATCAATGAACCTAACTAGTTGATCAATAGTTTATAATATTTGTTTTCGCAAAAGTGCTGAGTTCAAATCTTTACAAGTGGAATGTTATGTGATATTTAGGTGTAAGAAAATACTAGTAAAAAAATAGTACACAATATATTACAAAGTTTTCGTCATAATATGGTATGAGAGTCTTGTGTTGGTGTCTTGTTCTTGTCTCCCCCCTCCGTATCTCTTTGTCGCTTTTGCCACCACATCTTGGTTGGTTTTTTCCCCTCTTCCCCCATCGTCCTCCTTGTACGATGACTTTCTTTCTTTCTCATAATATACCGGGGACGCATTGTATATATACATAGATTAGGTTTTATTGCAGCCCCTGTCACCATAAGGGGTCATTGTTTAGCCACAACGTAGCTCGTCACCATATCCCTGATATAGCACCTCTTCCACTAGACTAGACCTCTACTATGGTTTTAGATCCGTCCTTCGCCTTTGCCCCCACAATGTTTTCTTAGCGTGAATTTACTTTTCTTTTGGTTTTCTTTCTAAATTTACACATTCGTCGTTTTTAGTTCCATTCCCGCTGTAACTGTAAACAAGTATTAGAGTAAACTACATTAGGGTTATTGGATTTAATCTTTTACCATAATAGAAAGATACTATTAGAGTAGGTTTTCTGTATAATTATCATATATCAGTACATGTTGACAACAAAAACACAGAAAAATATAAAATCTAGCATAAAACTAATACCTAGAGACCAAATTATATGTGAAGGATAACAAAAAACAAACCAATGTACAATTAACATTTTCAACATTCAGTTATATATATATCTTATACAACAAAGAATAGAGGAATGTTCCTCCCTAAAACTTGGTCATCTTCCTATGACCCCATAATAATCTACAACTTCATCAAAACCCTAATCCTAATATTTAATCCGAACTCTCACACGAGCTCCCAAGATTAGTCGACAGATCATGAACTAACAGCCTGATTATGTTACACCCTGATGAAACCGACAACTCGATACATTCTTGCAAATCTGCATCACAAACTATTAGAACCCATTCATGATCATCATCAAGATACTTTATATCAAATGTACCCACATCTAACTTCAACCTTTTTCCCACTTCTTCTTTTAATGTTACAATACCCGAGTTTGTAGCCACACGAAACCTTATTATATCTTCTCTGTAAGTCGCCTTTATCGTTATTGTTTTCATTTCGGTCCTGGCTGTGAAAGGTTGTACCGTTGGAGTAAGTTGTTGTACCTTTTCGATAGGCTCGCTGACAGGACAAAGATTTGTTAGATCGTGTGAGCTTCCTGCATCCTCGATTAACATTATTCCTCTAAACGGCTCTTCAGTCTGTGCAGCGTGAAGTGCATCGGATATGGTGAACTCTGCGGCTACGTTTGGTGGTGTTTTGACTTCAGCCGGTTGACTTTCTGTTACTCCGACATACGTCTGGTTATCAGAAACGATTCGATTAAGATTTAAGGAGGGTTGGGTTTAAAGAAAACAGTTACCTTGGTAAGAGCGGTGAGAGTTTGGGCTACCGGTGCTGGCTTCTCGGCTTCCGGATGTTTGATTGGTTGGACCATGATCGGTCCTTGGGCGTGGAGGGTCGGACGGTTTGGACCCGGGTGAACCAAGTTGGTTAGATGGTGAACCATTTGGAGCCGTGGGCCAGGGTGGCGAGTCAACACCGAGAGGGAGTTGGGTGGTTGCTAAAGATGGAATACCGAATGTTCCTTCACCACCTTGTACGGATTCAATCACTCGTTTAAGTTTTGTTAACGAGCGGTTAACCTTGTTTATCTTACGCGATGGCCACCTTGAGATTCCATGTTGTCGGCATATTCGTTTCATTGTAGTCGGGCAAACTGCAAAACCATTAATATAAATAATGATAAGAAAGAGAATAATATTGTTCTACATTGACTTTTGAGTCAAATAACGGTTGAAATTAGTCTGTTTCTTAGGGGTGACTTTGCAGAATAGTAACCAAGTATCCCAAATGTTCCACTAACCTAATCATGCGTAATTTTTTTATAAATGTTAATTTTTTAAATATTAAGTGAGGCAAATGAAACATATATAAATATTAAATACTATTAAATACTTATGAGACTTGGTTATTATTTAGTGAAATTGTTTTCTTCACTGTTACCTAATACTTCAAATTTAATAAAATATATATTAACCTTGATTACTCTTTAGTGATGTATTCTCCAATTTGACTTCAAATTAACAATTATGAAACTTGGATAATATTTAAGAAATAACTTTTACAATAAAATGACACAAGACTGAAACACCTAATAAAAGTTGACTTTACAGAAACAAATGGAAAACTTAGTTATTATTGTGTGAAGTTTTCCCTTTTTTTAATGACACAAAATGATATCTTTTAAGTGGAGATGTAAAAATAAAAAAGCAAAGAATGTGTAACCATACCACCAAGATTCTTTGCAGCATCTTTAAGACTTCCTGCAAAATGATGTTGAAGAACTTCCAAACTAATTGATTTCTCCGCTTTCCCTCGTTTCTTTTCAGACTTCTTCGTCGTTTCAACCGTCTCTAACTTCCCACAATTTCTATTCATCACATTCGGCCCGTTAACTAAAGGTCCACCGTTTGAAATAACCGATTCAGATAACCGAATGGACTGAATACCTGAATCAATAATATCACCATTCACTGACGCTTTAATAATCTCAACAAATCTGCCATCTTCCCCGATTTCTTCACCCGAAGCAACTTTCAAGCTCCGAAAATGCTGCTTCATTGAAGTCAACAACGAACCCAACATCGTTTGTTGGTCTTTACAGTCAACCATATTAGGCGGAAGAAAAAACTCCAAAATATAATCATCATCACCCGTATGTGTACTCCTCAAACATATCGCAAACGATCCAACTAACCCAAACAAACGCGCATAATGAACCAACGGGTATTCGGTTTTACCAAAATGTGTAATATTTTCACAAAAACACGAGCTTCGTGTCGCGAAGGCCCGACCCGCTACACCTTGGCCTTTTTGGAGGTGATGTTCGGCACATGCGTCGCGAAAACCCCACATATGCGCATCAACAACATAAAACGCAACATCAGTTGTTGACATGCATACTTGACCCATGCAACTGCCATCAAAACTGCTGCAGCTTTTCTTAAACCCACCACCGTAGGCCAAGACGCTTCGATGCCTGCATGGGACCCACGTTTGAGCTAGCGGGAAGTTATGGGTTTCGCAGACCGCGGCTAAGACTTCCAGGATTTCAGCTAGGGCTTGTTGTCGGCTTTCATTGCATATCTGGGGTACAGAAAAAACTAGGTACATATTGAGAAAAATGTAGAGGGTACAAAAGAAAACATGATAATTAAATATTATTTCATCTTACTGCTTGCCTGCGTATTCGGAGAATCCAATATGTTTGAGCTTTTCAAATTCACCGCCTGCAAAAAGGCAGAAACTTTATTACATAGTTCTTGTAAATAAAAAGAATTATATAATGTCATTGGCATCAACGGCAAGTTTTTAGGGTTCTTGTTAATGGTAAAACACGTACAATATAAACACAAAGATATAACAAAAACATCTTATATAGCAAATTTCACTTTTATTCCTTAAAACTAATGAAATAACAAAAAATAAATAATAAAAAATAAAAACATTTACGTTCACATTTTGTAACAGTAGCATATTTTCCACTAACAGGTGTTATATTTTCTGTTAAGTCCAGCCAAGTGCCAGGCACATGAGGTAAAATGACTAAAATACCCTCTAGTGCCAGACACATGACTGGATTTGAAGCAGAAAAAATCAGCATGAGTTAATAGAAAAAACGTAAACTGCTACGAAATGTGAGCATAAAAGATTTTTTTGTTATTTCCTTAGTTTAAGAACAAAAGGTGTACTCAACTTAAAAAACATGAATAACCGGAAAGGGGTCAATGGGTAAAGAGTAATCCGAAATGTACTTTTATTGCATAACACAATCTAAATCGTTTTTTTAAATGTAATATGTTTTCTGAGCAATACAATTGTTAGAACCATAACATGTTTTTAGTATAAAAAGAGAGAAAAATTCAACAAAAACGTGTTTCGGGGTCAGTCCAAACCAACCCAGCCCGTTTGAGCAGCTCGTTTTTGCCCCGTCTATTTATAATTTATAAGCACATAAAGAAACGCAGCGACTCAACCAACCTCGAGCGCCTTGCAGACTTTATCAACCTCAGGAGCATAATTTATCTTCTGTGAAGTCAAAATCAACTCAAGCACACCAACACACGATTGACCAGACGGTTCAAACACAGGCAAAGCTAGGGTTCCACGAACATCATAACTCAAGGCATGATTAAGCCGTTTGTACTCCTTATCCGAATAATACTGGACATTTGGAGTCCACTCAGGAAGCTTGTGCCTAAAAACCCGACCCGGAAGGCCAAGAACTCCATCGGTATCACCATCAACAGAAAACATATACATTAAAGAAGCCATCCTGTATTGATGAAGCCCCGTGCAGTTGGGGTCCAGCACAAACGGTTGACCGGATGTCGTGAGCATATTTTTACCCTTGTTTTTCACAGGCGCCCATACTTGAGCTAGCACGTGCTTTTCACCCAATTCTATGAAGTATCGAAGAGCCATTGTCATTCTTTCCTTGATCACACATGTTGCATCTTGATATTCCGGACTGACCTCCAATACCGGCATCGATGGCTGCCTTCTTACATCACCGTTTGACGGTTTTCTTGTTATCTGATCACCGTTATCTGTATCAAACATTCAAAGAAACAAAATAATTAGTCTTTACTAAATCAGATTAAACAAGACTTGTTCAGATTAATTTGGTACTTAACAATAAACAAAGCCTAATTTGCATCTTATCCAGATTAATAAGAATCAAAATTGAACGGCCAGAATCAATTACCGATTTTTAACCACAAATTAACAAAACCCATCAGCAAAATCAGATAAACTTAGACCTAATCACTAATCAAAAGCCCTATAATTTGCATCTTATCCGGATTAATAAGAATCAATTACCGATTTTTACGAACAAAATAACAAAACCCAGTTAGAAATTGAACCCAGATGAGAAAAAAACCCGAAAATTGAACTTGAATAAGGCAGAAACGAACCCGAAAGAAGGCGATGAGCGGTTAAAGAAGCAGTCAACGTGGCAGTTCCGGGGAGTCTGTCATCAGCATCATTCAATTCATTATTATTATTATCATCTGAAAAGGCCCAGAGCGGAGAGAAAGACTGCTCAGTGGCGGATAAGATAAAGGAGGGAGAAGGGTCCGAGGAGAAGATCTGATCGAAGGTCCAGGATCCATCGAGGTCTAGATCCATGGTCATCAAGTCCTCCGGTGGCTTCGTGAGCATATTATTATTGATTGAACGGTGGTGGTGGGTATCGTCGTCTGCTTCAGGCAGCTGTAGAAGTTAACTTATGGTGGTAGTGATTCGAAAGGAATCTAGTGGTTGTTGAAACAAGTGTGCTTGCTGCAAATTGTGAGAGATGAAAATGAAAATGGTTAATAATATAAATGGTGGTGGGAATGGGAAGACGTGATCCACTTCTCCATATGTGTCGGGTGGGTCTACACCAAGCTCACAACTCTATTATGTATTCTTGGAGGGTGTGAGAGGATTTATAAATTTATAATTTATAAATAATTATCGCCATAGAAATTATTATTATTATTATTTTAGTTGTTTTTGTCAAACTGTTGGGTACACCTTTATATTTGAGTTATGCGCTAAATGCATTAATCTATGGTAGTTATTTTTATTTTTTTACACATGTGGTTTGCATATTTTTATATTCGGGACCTTACTATATACCCAACGCTAACAAAAGCTATAAAAAGATCCGTATACCCTTACACTTTGTGTACCTATAGTTGTGTAATATATAAAATTTGAACCCTCATTGTAATATACTTTCTCCCTCCAAAATTAAAATCAACCGTTGTTTTTCTTTTTACGTTTGACTTTCTTGGACTCTAAAGACTTTCACCAATCCAAGATTCATTTGACTTCAGTTGACCACATTGACTAGCCAATCAAGAATTTAGCCATTGCTTTCATTCTAATTGCATATTAACTGATTAAGTAACCTACTAAGCTGTATATTAACATAATTAAGTGATTAACTAGTTGTTGACTTCTTATTTAACTTAGTGTTGATTAAGTGATTAATTCATCTAAATTGAACATCCAGCAAATCCATATTGTTGACTATAAAGTCAAATTGTTTAACTGAATTAACCATATAACCTAGATCCAAACATTTGATTTGCTCAACTGTTAACGACAAAGCCAAGTTATATAACCAAGATCAAACACTTGATTGTTTTGCTTAATCTATATTCACACTAACTAATACCTACTAATTCAAATTGTATTGCTTTATCCTAACCTAATTTTGGCTCTATCGAACTAATTCTTGCTAACCAATACATATTAATTCAAACTGTGAAAAGATACATACATATGCATGCATTGACACATACATACATGGAAACATACACATACATGGACACATATATAACACAGATACAACACACACATACACATGCATATACATAGGCATACACAGATGATAACTATGAATAGACACTCATGTCGTTGTACAACATACACAAATACATACACTTACATATATACATTTATAAATACATGCATACACACACATGTACATACATGCATACACACTAACCACATTGTCCTTCACACAAATATGCACACACGCATACATACATACACTCTGACCGCACTATCATTTAAATTCAAAATCATAAACCACTAACCACATTATAGGCATTGATCTTAAGCCATAAAGTTTGATATTAACCCTAAACAATAAAGATTGACAATGCCCCTAAACCATAAAGATTGTCATTCTACACATTGATCATATTGACTTTAAACCATAAAGATTCACATTGTCCCTAAATCCTAGTCCTTCAAATTCAAAATAGGTTGTCACCCAACTCAACCCTAAACCATACCTAACATCACAATCATTTTGTACTGCTTAACACCTATTGCACTTATAATGATCATAAACACAATCAAATATTCTATATAAAGATCACAACACCATTGCATTTAACTATTTTATAAAGTAGTTTATCGTTAATATAATTAAACACATATTACACAAAAGTTTATTAGTACTTAATATTATACATAACACTTAATTACTAGTTTACATAATACTAAACACCTACTTATCAATTGATACCAAAACACCTGATCATTAGCAGTTAATATAATACAAGATACATAATTCAAACTACTTAAAAATTACTCTAGTTGATCATGCCATCCTGTAGCAAACCTAATCGTGAAGATCTTGTTCAGCCATGTCTTCACCATATCCACCTTGAGGTGGTTCCAGTAGACATCGACCCATACTGCACCTACAAAACAATAACATAATCGCATTAGCTACGATTAATACTGGAATTATGATTAGCAAATTCAAGTTGAACAATCGATTAATGTAACATTTTAAAATTTATGATAATAAATAAAGGAAAGTTATGTTTAATTATTGTGTGTTAATATTTAATTAGATTAAATATAATAAAGAGTATGGACTTGAGTGGGAAAAGATGGAATAAGGGATGGGAGGGGCATTAGGTCCATGGGCTTAAGAGAGTATAAGTACTCCCTTGAACCTCCCTAAAACCCTAAAACCCTCATTTCTCTCCATCTTATTCTCTACATACTCAAAACACACACATAAACTCCCTCATTCACGGTCGTGAGCCAAGGAAGAGATTCAAGACCCAACCTAAGCTACATATGGATAGATCTTGGATATTTAAGCAAGATTCAAGACTATTGTTCATAATCAAGCTAAACTATGACCTAACAAATGTTTAAGGTATGTTCTTGATCATTAAAGTTTATAGTTTTATGAACGGTTAGCCATGAAATTAAACCCTAGAGTAGATCGGGTATAAACGAACCATAAAGTCGTAAAGTTGATGTTAAAATGAACGTAACGAATCGGAGAATAGGTACGGTTCATAAAATAAACCCTAAATCTAGTTTTGAACGTTTTAGCCATAAAGGTTCAAGCTTTATGGTCACTCGGGTCAAGATATGGCCGAAACGGTTAAGGAAATGTTTATGGGTTAATACCGAGCCATTATAGGGTGTTAAGGTCATGAAACGTAGTGAAAATGGTAATAAACGGACCAAAACACTTCAGCTCATTCGGTTACTTTAATGGTGGACTTGCTTACAATCTTGAGACTCGCTTACATGTATACTCGCTTACAATGTATACTCGCTTACATTTATACTTGCTTACAATGTATACTCGCTTGCATGTATACTCGCTTACATGAAGACTCGCTTACAATGTATACTCGCTTACAATGTGGTCATTAGCTTACAATGTGGTCATTAGCTTACAATGTGATCATTAGATACAAATGTATTCTAATACCATTCGAATACAAGGTATTCAAATACATTAGGGTTAAATAAGAAAACAATCTAAGTAGAAAATGTATTCTAACATTAAACCATTAGATTAGACCCGACTTAGCCATTTTTGGCTGAGATATAAATAATGTGAATAGGATATGTGTTGATATGCATAATTAATGTACAGTCAATCGAGCTCAACAAAAAGAAAGGAATAACGATTAACGGAGAAAGAAACAGGATCCAGGTGAGTTTCTAGCCCCATTCCTTGTTATGTTTTTGGGGCTGTGTGCATACTCAATGTGATTAGTTAATACACTTACCTTAAGTGGTAAGTGTATGCCTTATATGATTAGGTATAAATAAATTCTTGACACTGTGTGAACGATCTTTGGATATTACACGTACCGCCAATTGTAGTTAAAGATATGATTGTTATGTATGTATGTATGTATGTATGAAAGTTATGATTGTGAATGTGTAGACAGGTATGGTATGGTTGTATAGAAGAAACGGAACCGGGACCTAACAAAATTGTAGGCAGAAAAGGAACCGAGTCCTAATAATTCTCGAGGCAGAAAGGGAACCGGGCCCTAACAATACTTGAGGCATAAAAGGGAACCGAGCCCTAATAATTCTAGAGGCAGAAAGGGAACCAGGCCCTAGTAATACTCGAGGCAGAAAAGGGAACCGAGCCCTAATAATACTCGAGGCAGAAAGGGAACCGGGCCCTGATAATACTCGAGGCAGTAGGGCGAAATGCTCTTTAAAACTTAGAATTTTGTAAAGTAAGGTTTAATATAAAGGTATGAAAGAAAAGAAAAGAATGAAAAAAGAAAGTATATGATAATATATGTATAAAAAGAAGGTAAGTAGGTTATATAATATGTATCTTCGGGTGCGTATGTATAAATATGTGAACGTATTGTATGTTATCTAAGTAACTAGAACTCACTCAGCGTAGCTGACTTTTAGTATGCACGCGGGTGAGTAGGATGAAGCAGCTCGCTTGACGTGGGCACATGGCATGGAAGAGAAGAGACTGGCATCTCATGGAAGGCTGTTATGTTTTATGTTTAATGTTTCTAAATTTGAAAGACAAGATGTTGATTTATACAAGTAATGGATTATTGTAACACCCTTGGAGAACACAACATCGTCCCACTCTTAGGATATCCCACATCGGCCGTGGACAAGAGAGATCCTTGGTTCATAAGTAATGTCCTGCCTCTTAACATCACCAACGCGTTTTGGGCAACCAAAAACAAATCCGTGAGCTCTTCGTGGGCAAAGCGGACAATATTGGTGGCGCGAGGGGCCGGGGTGTTACAGTTGGTATCAAAGCCACTCTTATGTCGTTCGGGATGATGGGACACGCCTCATCGAGAACGATGAGTCAAAAGGGGGGTTGTTTGTAACACCCTTGGCAAACACAACATCGTCCCACTCTTAGGCTATCCCACATCGGCCGTGGACAAGAGAGATCTTTGGTTCATAAGTAATATCCTGCCTCTTAATATCACCAACACGTTAACCTACGGCGGAAATGTCGGGGCGTGAGCTGATTGCCACAGCTCACAAGGTACTATCATGCAATTGTAAAGCGACAATATCTAATTAATTTATTAATTGTCAACGAACATTTAAGTACAACAAAAATAGAGAAAATTACAATACAAAACCAACTATTCTTGTTTATGTTTAACATCCTAAGGTCATCTCTACGTGAGCTTCAGTTCGATAAGCAATCCAATCTATAACCTGCAAATGCGTACAAAATATATATATTTGTCAACAACACATGTTGAGTGGTAGATTCACCAGTTTTGACACAAACAAAATGATAATTTATAATGATATAAATAATAGAGTAAAAATAAGCAAAACTGTTATTTGTGAGTATAAACAATGAAAGTGTTAAGCAAGTAATGAGTGTCGGTGAAACCATTGCCAATGCGATCGGGCTCCGGCCACTACGACGGTCGTATGATCATACTATAATGAGATTATGTTGGACCTCTCCGAATGCGATTCAAGTAAGCAAGTAATCAAATAGCAAGTAACATGTAGTCATTCAATTGATACATAACACAAATATCACAGTTTGCGTTTGAGAAATAATACGATAAATAATTCGATAAATGGTACGTAAGTGTCCCCAAAACATTTGAAAACAAGTAAAATAGGGGAGTGATTACTCACTTGATCGGATGAACAAAACAAATATGATGACGTGAAAATGATGAACCCTTCGGGATACACCAACAAGGATTCCTAGTTAAATAATATAACAGTATAAATTAATTATAAGAGATATAACATGATTTAAATATATTAAGATTTTCGATGTGATTTAAGTTATGATTGGGATTATAGATTTGAACGATTGTTTTATATAGTTAGAATCACTAGTTGTTAATTTTAAATTCTAAATAAATGAATAAATAAAATATTTATAATAATGTGTAAAATATAGTATATAATAAGATACAAGTAAATGTTTTGTCTGAATCTTTTATTTAATACATTTATATAATATATAATAAATAATAAAGTTTGGTAACAACGCTTAATGACGTGAAAACGTGAATTTGAAAGTGTCGGGTCTTAATAAAATACGGTTTAATATTATTAAAATACATATATATATATATGTAACGTAACCGAGCTGTTAACGATATCTTGACAAAAGACATAACTAAATGATGTCGGTCTTAATAAAATAATGTTTATTCAATAAATAATATTAATTAATATTGATTAAAACCAATTAACAATTAGATTAAATAATAAAATAAAATAAAAACAAATAACAAGACCAAAACCGGCCACTGCCAGGCTCGAACCCAGGCAGGTGGCCGACACAAACCCACAACAAACCTGCACAACCAACTGGACCAGACTAACAGTTGAGATATGAACGAAAACAAACCATTATAAACCTACTGATTTTATTCCCAAAAATTGTTATAAACCCTAATTATCAAAACCGTTTATTCGTTTGATGATTGATGAATTAATGTTAGGGTTAATGAATCTGACATCACGACGACACTAACCATGTAATTATTTACCTTAAACAGATGTGAATCGAGGGGTAATTAGGATGAACGCAGGCGGACCCAACGAACTAACGAACGAGCTGGTAAAAGAGATTGATAATTAAATTGAATATGGGGGTTTGAACGGAGAGGGGGGCGATGCTAACTGTGGCTTTAATTGAGATAATATGAACCCTAGCTCGTAATATTGCTATACGATATAGACGGTTCGGTATTAATGTAAATTCGTATCGATTTAATTGAGATTTCCAAATTAATATTGTCGCTTATAAACGTTTTTGCCTTAAGAATGATTTGACATAATGCATTCCATGTTTAAACGAAGATTAAGGTGCAAGATACGTAAACGGGTCATCGGGTACGGGCAAACGGGTCAAAAACGGGTTTGGAAAATGGTTTGGGCTTTGGATTATAATATAATATAATAACATAATAATATTTACTCAAATGACGCGATATATATATATATATATATATATATATATATATATATATATATATTGGTAAAAATTTCCCGAATATAAAAGTGGATCGGGTAACGGATATAAGCTATTAGTTGGAAAACCCGAGTTGTTACAATTATCATGTAATATTTTATGAAATATTTATTATTCCGCAAAAGTTTTATTTAACTCTGGTGTTTAAAATTGTGTTTATGAGTAAATACAACGCCCAAAGTGAGGCACCGGTAACGGGGCCTTACAATTAACTAAACGAAAATGAACAATTGAAGCGTTGGAGAAGCGGTTCATACCTGTGAAAGTCATGGCGTCTGCAAATAAGCCAAATAGCCAAGCAATTTGAGATGAACAATGTGAAATGTAGATGTTGAAGATGATGATCGTGAGAGGACGCAACATGATGGCTATTTAGGGTTGTATCTTGTGAACAAGGGGGTTTTCTTGCCAGGTTGGGTTCGGGGGTTAAAAGATGGATTGGCCCCTTATTTTAACAATTAAAATTAACGGGGGTTAACGACCAATTCCAATTACAAAAATATGCAGACCATAAGAGTGCACCGTACAAAAAAGTCACCACATGGGCTAATGCTGTAAAATGGTGTTGACCACAGAGGATGCATTTTGCACTTAACTCTTATATTTTTAAATGTAGTTTCATTTTTTGTTTAAAATAATGTTTCTTTTGGAAGAAATTTGAAAATAGGTCGGGG
Source organism: Bidens hawaiensis (assembly GCF_021521415.1). Classification (NCBI taxonomy): domain Eukaryota; kingdom Viridiplantae; phylum Streptophyta; class Magnoliopsida; order Asterales; family Asteraceae; genus Bidens; species Bidens hawaiensis. Next base: position 198,299 of record NW_027496148.1, read on the forward strand.
TTATTTGGCATTTTTTGTGCTAGTAAGTGTTGAGTTAGTAACTTAGAGACTATAAGCCATCAATTGTTGAGCCACTAGTGTTTTTTAGTTGGACCTATGAATGACTGTATGGAATAACTATTTTACTCATTTGAAATATTTTGTGTTAATAAAATAGACCAACCAGAACATCATGTTAATAAAATAGACCAACCAGAACATCTTCATTATATTAAGATCAATTGATCAAAATTAATTTGGCTATTTATGGCGGGGAGCAATAGTGGCTACCGGTGTTATAGGTGGCTATGAGTGTTTGGCTGTGCACGAAGATGGAAGTCGGAACAAAAAAATGGTCGTGGTGTGGTGGATGTTTGCGACACCGTTTATTGACAATTGCGATGGTGGTTCAACGATAGTTGGCGACATGGCGTAGCGAAGCTCTAGAAGAAGCCAGTGGCGATGGAATGTGTGGTGTTTCCGGCTAGGGGTTATAATGTCACACCCCGACTTAGGGCCTAGGCGTGTGACCAATAGTTGGTACCTGTTTTGAAAATATATAAGAGTTTTAGCGAAAGTCTTTATATATTTTAAATCATTAGTTTATTTGTAAACTTTTATTTAATATAATAAAATATTTGATTTATTAGAAAGCTTCTCGAATAATAAATGTTCGAGGGTTTGACTTATAAAGATGAGCCATCTCTACCTTGCGAGCGTCTATCTTTTTGGATGGATATAATTCCTTACTACCTGTACTATCTTTATTTCCTGAAATGTTGGAGGGAAAAAAATACGTCAGCGATATGCTGGTGAATCGTTGACTCTAAAAACATTTTTATAAATCTTTCTTTGCTTGACAAGATAGTTTTCTGGAACACACTCAGCAGAAACGTCTATTATTTCTGGGATTTGTACCACTTTCCATACACACACAATTTCAGTTCTCCGGGAGTTGACACCCATTGAAGAACTTTTATTATGATCTCTAGTATGCGGCCACGTAGCCTTGATTGATAGACTAGATTAATTAATTATGTTTGGATCCAGACACATGTGTACTCGGTCTGAGTTTTATTTTTATTCTCTATCTTGTATTTTAATAGGGATCATGTAATCCTAAAATCTTTATTTGACTGTCTTTGTTTAAGATAAACAACCCGTTTATCTTGACTGAAAAAGGTTTAACGTATTCACCTGTGACTGTCTGTTCTGAATGATGTGGTGATCTCGTTTGAAAACCTTTGTGAATGAATGAATGATTGAATGATTGACCTATAATAAAATAGGTTTATATATAAATACGCGGATCGTCTCTTAATCCGGCTACAGGCCTTTAGTCTGGTTTTGATAGCTTTAAACCTTGATTGATCATTAGTTTGAATAAAACATTTTGGACATGAATTCTTTCTCTTTATTTGCCAACCATGTACTATGTTCTTCTTCAAGAAGAAACGTCATTTATCTACAATCTTCGTATGTCAAGTCTTATGTTTCTTAATCATAAAGAAACACTATTTTGACTATAACCTTTGCATGTAAACTTTTACTTATTCTTAATATTTTAACTATAACAATTGTATGTAAAAGCTTAGGTTTCTTAATTATAAAGATACTATATTTTTTTTGCTATAACATTTGTTTATATTATTTTATATCTCTTAATCATAAAAAATATTATTTAATTGTTATATTTTAATTTCATCAAGGTCTAGGCTATACCCCCCGACTAGGGTCTAAGCCTTTTGAAACAATAATATTTTATTTTGGCACTATGCCTACCTTGTTTGGCTTATTATTTTCTAGACTCTCGGGCAGCACTTCAACGCTTGCACGTATAGTGATAATCTTGATTAACAACTCCTCAGCACGCAAATCGAGGAAACGTTCGGGGGTCGTCGAGTCATGCACGTACTTCGAGGCAGAATGTCGGTTCGACACGGTTTACGAGGTCGTCACGCATTATGATGTCAGAACGCAAAATGAGGTGCGCCGGTCGTCGGGATTGTCGGCACGAACTTTGAGGTGTCGTCGGTATATGGTACGGATTACGACGTGATGATTGTCAGGTCGGTGGCACGGAAACCGAGGTAGAGAGAGAAAGTATTTCTAGAGAGAGAGTGGGGTGGTGTGTAGAGAAATGAGCTATAACACCTCCTATTTATAGCTGAAAACTGGTCCCATCGCGATACGCGATAGAACCTTTCTTTTGGTCATCGCGTATCGTGGTGACACATGTTACTCAGAGAGCGCCACGTGTCGCCACGTGGCCTGACACGTCTGCGACGTGTTGCCACGTGGTGGTCACGTGTCATCTTCTTAGACACCTCTGCCATGTGTTGCCACGTGGTGGACAAGTGTCATCTTCCCATTATCCTTGTCATCGCGTATCGCGACGGCTTACTGTCTTGGGCCGTAGCGTATCGCGACACCGCCCTTATTGGGTTTCTGTGACGTTCCCATCACGTAACGCGATGTCTCCTTGGCTATGCCCATCACGTATCGCGATGGGTTAATAAATCAAATTTTTTTCATTTCTAATCCCTTTTATTCTATTAACTTGTCATATTTGGATCAAAATTTTGGGGATGTTACATATAAACATAGGTGATGGGAAAAATGGGTAAATTTTTCGTTCAACGCCATTTTAACTTACCCATTAAGAGTTTTGCTAATTGATTCAGATGCGTCGGTCTAGTGAACCAAACACACTTGATCCTGACCAAGTATTTTGTTAGATGATTAAGAACACAAGATAGAGTCTATTATTGAATGTTGGTTCTAATGCTTAGGCCGACTATAGTGATTCAGGTGTCTATCCAGTCAGAACGCAAGTTAAAGTATTAGGTAGTTTAGGTGAGTTTCTAGACCCCTTTTTCTTTAACGTTTTGGGGTTGTGTGAATCTCATGAAGTGATAATGATTTGGGCTTCATGCATGTAAGTTAATGATTGGGTAATGTATATGCATGGTAATGTTTTAAATAAATTTTAAGGTAAGTTAGCTAATGCATTTATAGTTAGTTGTTATGAAATGAGAATGTGCATATGCCGATATTAATAGGACTTCGAACATTATACGGCATTGTGCGTCTGTAAGTGAATATGAATGTATGTTATGAACATTGGGAAAGACTGCGAACCTTGTATGTGTTCATAGCATGAAAGGCCAGGTAATGGTATAGTGAAGGGTTGTGAACTGTGTAGGTACCGCGGAGACGAAAAAATGGTATAGGGGAAGGACTGTGAACCTTGTATGGGTGAACATAGGGAAAGACTGCAAACCATAAACGTGTTCACAACAATGAGTATGGGGATAGACTGCGAACTATGTACGTACTCATGGTTAATATGTGTAAGTTATGAATGTAAATGAGTTGAGTATGTTAAGTTAAGTTGTGCATGATATGGAAGGTTATAAATGGAATGTATATCTTATGATATGAATGTTAATGAACGAGTAAAGTTATCTTGTTTGCCTATGTTAAACTAGAACTCACTCAGCGTAGCTTACTTTAGTATGCACACATGTTGACTAATTAATGATGTGGCATAGCTAAAGAGCATTGACGGTTATCCGAATAAAGACTAACATTCATTCAACGGTTATCCGAATAAAGACTAACATCCATGAATGAATGTTGATATAGTTATGTTTTAAGAGGAGTAATGTTAAGATATGTTGGATGTTTAGATGTTAAGGTTTAAATTTTCCGCTACAAATGAAAGTATTCTCTAATTATAAACTGTGTGATATTCAAAAAGGGTTAACAAAACAACTTATTATCCGTTTACCTTTTATTTCAATACACACCACTTTTTTTTATGAATGAAGTGTGTAATGCGTAATTGAACTCTTTATAAACAAATTATTATTATTATTATTATTATTATTATTATTATTATTATTATTATTATTATTATTACATTGTTAATTTAAAAGGATATGATGTCACTTTAGAAACACATGCAAAGAAAAAAAAACATTTTATATATATAGTGCTTACTAAGTAAGGTAAATATTGTAGTTTAATTATTTAAATCAAGAAAAATGTTAAAGCAAATATACTTGTATAGTAGACAATGACTGATTATTAGTTTTATATTCTGAAGAGGTAGGTCCCAGCAGAGCCCAGTTGGACCCGCAAGACTCACCTTGAACAGGGACGTCTGCGCAACGACCAACTGCTCCCGCAGGACCCACCATGCTCAGAGAACCTTACGCGCAGTACGCCAGCTGTACCCGTAGGGAAAGCCTCCCAATGGTGAAGTACCCCGCCTGTTCCCGCAGTTGCGGATACAAGCCATCAGGGAAGGCTACCCGCACTAACAGCAAGGCTACACGCACAAGGCACTAGCTACTTCAGTAGTCACATGAAGGAATGAGCAAGGCGGGAATTCTCCCGCCTAAATGAGCCAGTCCGTATGCTTCTTGAAGATCTTTTGTACTATACCTATTAAGGTATGGGCAGAATAGACGATTTGACCAGAACAGCCCATGAACCAATCACAGGGTGACAGCTCACCGACAACAGTACGAGGAGGAGCACCCTCTAGTACTGTTTGTCACTATTAGCCGCTGCCTACTCACCAACCCTTACGATGGGACGTGCGCAGCCTACAGTTGGTGGAACAGTGCGTAGCCGACAGTAAAGGAACAGTGTACAGCCGACCTTGTTACTGTCGGCCATAGCCTATCCACCAACCAGCATGGCCTGTGCGTAGTCCACTGTTGGTGGAACAGGAATACTATTCAGCCGGCTGTACCTTCTAGGAAACCTACCTTCGGCTATAAATACTCCAACACCTTGGAATGGTAAGGACATCATCTGATATCTCAATCTTATCTAGCAATCTCTTAATATACACTTATATTCAGAGCAATCTAGTCTGATTCTCACGCCGGAGGGTGGTCACAAGGAGGAACCCCCCCCCCCCCTTCTCAGTGACGAGCTTACGGTGTCTGTTTTGCAGGTCCCTTGAAGAACAACCTTCTCTGCTGGACCTCATCCTCGTGGGAAACATTACTTAACCCCCAGATTATCTATAATCTGCCCAGGGTTCACTTAGTGTTTCTTCATTGGCGTCATCCGTGCATAAAAGCTAGAACTAATCCTTAGTTTTTTCAAAATTTCTGAAGAAATGGTTAACGTTACTCCGGTCCAAAGGCCAGTAATCGACCAAGAAACCCCGGTAACCACAACCCCAGCAACTGGGGGGAACACCGGCGGTTATACAAATCTTACGAACACTACCCCGGTTACCCAAGCCGGGGCAAGTGCAGTAAATATTCCACTGGGGTTCACTGATGCCCAGTTGGAAAAACGAACGAGGGTCCCTCGCCAAACACTATATCAAGTTAAGGCATGGGCCGAGGCACGTCAGAAAGAGTTCCAAGCTGAATTGGATGAACGCTTGCGTTCAGTTCAACAGGCTGACGAATTCGGCTGTACTCGCCAACATCTCAATATGAACAGTGAGTGCGAGTACTCAGACCATGAAAGGGAAGAATCCGATACCGACGCAAACCCTCGCCATAAGGCGAAAGGGAAGCGTAAGGAAACGGACTTCCAACCAAAAAGGAATTTTGGGGAAGCCTTTAAACCAACGAATGCGGAGAGAAACCCGCGTGACTTCTCCAAAACCTTTAGACCAACTGCTACAAATGCAGGAAAGTCAAAGTTCGCAAGGGACATTGCGGAAGCAATCGCCCCGAGAAGTGCCAAACAAATGCCCAACATTGCCACTTATGATGGTCTATCCGACCCAGACGACCACTTGAACAGATTCATTGCGGGGGCAACCGTCAGTAACTGGACGGAACCCACGTGGTGTTATATGTTCCAGATGACTCTGGTTGGAGCGGCCAGGGCATGGTTCGACCGTTTACCGGTCCACCACATTTATGATTGGGCGGACTTTCAGAACAAGTTCAGCCAGCACTTCAGCCAGCAGAGGAAATATACTGAAGAACAGTGGACGATCCTCAACTGCGTTAGAGAGGAGGATGAATCTTTACTAGACTTCATCACTCGCTTCAACTCCAAAAAGCTAAGTCTCGGCAACATAAGTGAAGATCTTGTTCGCGCCGCTTTCATCCAGGGCGCCGAATACCCGGAGCTTATCCGCACATTGACGGGTAAGGATGGCATGCCATCAACATGGGATGCCATCATGACGGCGGCCAAGCGCTTTGCCGAGACGGAGAAGCAGCTGGGAAGGGATCTTCCCCAGAGTACACACCTCTACACGCAGAGGACTAGAGAAAACAATGTTCGGATCGCCCGACAGAACAAAAAGAGGAAGCTAGGTATCTGGCAGTCAAGGGTAAACTTTGACACCTCATCCAGCTCTCACCCTCTTGTTGGCGGAAGAAATCACACACACCCTTCAAGCTAAAAACACCGGTGGACGCCACTCACCAAAAGCGTCACGGAGATATTTGCCACTGAAAAGCTACCATGGCCAAAAGCTCCAATGATCCGGCAGCGACCTAATGCGGATCAGAGCAAATCCTGTGACTTCCACGGGACAAAAGGTCATAGTACGGAAGAGTGTACATCCATGAAGGATATTGTTGAAGCATTCGTCAAGGATGGAAGACTGGCACACCTGGTGGCATCAATCAAGAAGGGAGGAAGGAACGACAACCGGTACCGAGGCAACGGACGAAAGCCCGTTGACATCAGCATCAACATGGTTCATGGCAAGATCAGAGGAAGAAAAAGGCGAACGACAGAACCATGTGCGTGGAAGGAAGCTGAGGTGCGCTTCCCGCGAGTGCCAGGAGGACCCAGCAAAGAAGGCCCTATCGTCATCAAAAGCCAGCTGGGGCACTACATCACTTCTCGCACTCTTGCTGACAACGCGCCTCGTCAACGGTGATGTACAGGCAGTTCTTCGACAAGCTAGATGACGAAGACAAAGAGCGCCTGGAAACGATCTGCGCCTCGATGGAAGGGTTCGATGGCAGCACAAACACCCCCCTGGGCATCCTATCTTTCCCCGTCACTCTTACGGACGGGAATCACTCACGCACAGAAGACGTGGATTTTGTCGTAATAAGGAAGCCACACCACACATACGACATTCTCTTCGGAAGAGACGGGATGGCAAGATTCAACGCCGTGGTATCCTCAGTCCACGGCATGATGGGATGGCCAACAGCTGAGGGTGTAGTGATGATCACCGGCATTCCCCAGGTATGCATCGCATCTGTCTCATCTAAACCCAAACCAAAGATGGCTAAACCAACCATCACCGAGCCAGAAAGATGGGCCTTCAACGGCAAGTACCCTGACCAGGCCGTTTCCATTGGCCCAACAGTTGTTGATCCCACACGCACCTTACTCAAGCGCTTATTACAGAAAAACGCTGACATCTTCGCGTGGACACCAGCTGACATGACTGGTGTACCCCGAAGTAAGGCAGAGCATAAGCTCAAATGCGATCCGGCTGTTACGCCAATCGTACAAAAGCGCAGAGTAATGGGGCCAGAACAAACTAACGCGTGTAGAACCCAAGTCAAGGAACTCCTTGACGCAGGCATCGTACGCGTTAGTAGATATCAAACTTGGGTTGCAAATCCCGTTATGGTACCGAAGAATAACAAACAATGGCGCATGTGCATAGATTTCAAGGACTTGAACAAAGCATGCCCCAAAGATTGTTATCCGTTACCTGAAATTGATCTTAAGGTGGATTCGTTGGCACCGTTCCGCCTTAAATGCTTCCTGGACGCGTATAAGGGGTACCATCAAATCCACATGGCCGTTGATGATCAGGACAAAACCGCTTTTCGGACGCCCGATGGCACATTTTATCAAATGATGCCATTCGGACTTAAGAATGCCGGGTCCACATACCAACGCCTGATGGACAACCAGTTTCATGCCCAAATTGGTAGGAACTTGGAAGTCTACATGGATGACTTGGTCATCAAAAGCCCTGACCCAGAAGCGATGTTGAAAGACATCGAAGAAACTTTCAACAGGCTCAGGAAGATAAACATGAAGCTCAACCCGAGCAAGTGTGCCTTTGGAATGGAAGAAGGGAAGTTCTTGGGGGTCATCGTCACTAAAGATGGCTTCAGAGCGAACCCTGAAAAGGTCGAAGCCATTATCAAAATGGAATCACCTACTACCATCAAACAGGCTCAGACACTGAATGGACGACTAGTGGCACTTAATCGCTTTTTGGCAAACCACGCGGATAAGTCGTTTCCCTTCGTGTCAACGTTGAGAAACTGTTTAAAGAAAACGCACTTCCGCTGGACACCAGAAGCGGAAGCAGCTTTTCAGGAGATTCGGTCACGCTTGATCGAACTCCCAACGCTCACAGCACCAAAAGCGGGAGAGGAGTTAATCCTATACCTTTCCGCAACAGATAGAGCAACCGGGGCAGTCCTGCTAGTAGAGCGAAAAGGCATCCAGATGCCAATCTATTATGTCAGTCGTATCCTAACAGACGTAGAAACCCGGTACTCTACCCTCGAAAAATTAGTCTTAGCACTTATACACGCTTCACGCAGGTTAAGACGATATTTCCAGGGTCACCCAATCACCATTCTCTCCAACTTCAAACTTGCAAACGTTCTAGGCAAACCCGAGTTATCGGGACGCCTAGCCAAATGGGCAATTGAGTTGGGGGAGTACGCGATAAAGTATAAGCCAAGACCAGCCATAAAAGGCCAGGTTTTGGCCGACTTTATTGCAGAAGTGCCTGCATCGCGGGAAAAAGAGTGCCAGGAAGAGGCTCAACCCTCTCCAGCACAAGACATCAATGATGTCTGGCGACTCTACACTGATGGAGCAGCCAGTAACGAGGGTTCAGGCGCAGGGCTGAAACTAACCAACCCAGCAGGCCAAGAATACACTTACGCTATTCGACTGGACTTTCCAAGTACGAATAACGAAGCCGAGTACGAGGCATTCTTGGCTGGGCTGAGAATTGCGCGTAAGATGGGAGTGAAAAACTTGGAAGCCCACGTGGATTCCATGTTAGTAGCCAATCAAATCAACGGGACGTACACGGCCGTGAACGACACAATGGCCCTGTACCTCGCACAAGCAAAATCCCTTATGCGCGATTTCAACGACTGCAAAGTCATACACGTCAAGCGAAGTGAAAACAAATCTGCGGATGCGTTAAGCAAGCTTGCATCATTAGCCTTCACCCACTTAGGAAAGGATATCCGCATTGAACTCCTCGAGACACCTTCGGTCCCGCACAAGGAAATTTGTGTCATCCAAACC